>NC_058042.1:32102500-32112500 GCF_020085105.1 Siniperca chuatsi
CTGAAAAGGAAAAGCAGGACGGTCTTTTCTTTGCCCCAAACACATTCACCCAGACAGAATATCTGGTGCGGGTTTGAGCACATGTATGCGTGTGCTTGTATATTAGACTTTGCACTGATGTGGTGTGTTCACGAGTTAAGTGTATGTGGATGCATGTATGTTTGGTGTGTGCTTTTGGAGGTTTCCAGAAACCAGAGGAGAGCAGCGAGTAGACGAGCGCCGTCTCACTGCCAAAGAGTCGATTTCCCCCTCTCATCGTCCGCACCATACATCACAGACCCACCCTTCTCTCCTGACACAATGACGTGTGTCATTTATCAAACAGGGCCTTGCCAGGGCCTCACATGTGTGTGTGGGAGCGCATAGCGGTGTGTGCGTACGCATTTGTGTGTGTATATAAGCACATATGTGTATTTCGGTGTGTAGGGAAGGTCCTCCTTCTGCCTCTGAGGTCCACCCCTCCAGGGAGAGAGGAAAGGAGTGAGGGATGAAGAGTGAGAAGGGGAGAGAGAAATGGACAGAAAGAGGGGGATTACTGGTGTTGAATGAGTGAGTGAGTGAGAAGTTGGGGAAGTAGACGAAGAAATCGGCTGGACTAGTTTCACTAATGTTTTGGCCCGGCTACTTTCCATATCCCCTATGGGTGTTCGGTGTCTGCGTGTGATATTGATATAGCAACTTTAAATAGTATTTTACACACAATTACTCACATTTCATATCATAAATAAGTATAGATTGTATATCTTACCTCCATTAATCTCCTTGATGCATGTGCAGGCACCCATTTGTGTTTGTGTATCAATAATAATCTGTGTATGTCTCTCTCCCATGCTTATGTGTCTTGGGGGTTGCTTGCTCGTCACAGTCACGATGTCTTATCTAACACACACAAACACAAACTCACAACCGTGCACAAGTCTCTCCCATGGGTTCGGGCAGTGCTGTCTCTCTCTCTCTTCACTTTTCCCTGATTCAAAGGGAGGCCTTTCTGAAGATGGATGCTCCTTAAAAAAAGAGCCCATTGATGGATATGAATCTGGCCCTGCCATTTATCATTGCTTTATTATTTAGACTGGATCGCTACAGAGCTGTAACCAGAGCTACAGCTTCGAGTGCGTCTGTGTGTGTGTGTGTGTGTGTGTGTGTGTGTGTGTGTGTGTGTGTGTGTGAGGACAAGGCAGGTGAAGGAGCGGGAGGGGGGTGGGAGGAAGAGGGGGCAGTCGGGGTTTCAACAAAGGGAGGGAAAGAAGAATAACAGTGAAGTGATGAGAAGAAGTGACAGAAATTGTGCAGCAAATAAAACACAAAAGAGAGAGATTAAAGGTCTAAATACCCATAAGGGTTCTGAAAAGTCAAAAGTTGCAGTTGATGATGGATGTTAATGGACACCTCTCTTCTATCTGTCCTCTTCCAAGGCAATGCACGTTCATATGCACAATAATATTCTGATTGCTTAAAGGAGTACTCTTAAGAGCATATATCCTGCTGGCATCCCACACACATGAATGGCAAAAAAATGTTTAATGATAAGACTTTCTGAGACTTCTTTTAAAATGTCTGTTGGATCTAATCAAATTCTGATAACAAAAACAGTTTTTGGAGTGTTTGTGACACTCAGAAAAATAATATTTTTTTGTAGTGACTGAGTTGGAACCCAGTTTATACAAATACTCTTTGTCAACCCAGCATGTACACGCAGTAAATAACTCATGTTGGGTTTGTGTTACAGTATTTAACATGTTGGCACAGTCAGTGAATAGGTGGCCTAGATTATTTCTGGGGAAAAGTGGTAACACTTTAATTACTTTAATACTTTGCCCTGGAAGTTTTATGGAATGAAAGGAATATTTGTAAGAAAAATACCTGTTTATACAGAACATTCAACCTACAGTTTCTGTGTAGATTGAATATGGTGGAAATAGAAAACTTTTTTGCTTTAACTTATCATTATGAAGTAAATATTGATTGCACAGCGTAATGGCTATAGAAAAATGACACCATCCGTGTTTAGATTGGTTTCCTATAAGCCTCGCTTTCATTATGCTATTCTGTCTGCCACTGGGCACGGTATTTCCCGGTAAAATGAAGTCTCGATTTACAGCACAAACTTCTTTCTGTTGTCTTATTGCTATATGATAAATGTGGAATATTGCACAGGCAAATCTGATGACACACTACTTATACCTGCATACGCTACGTTTTAGTTGCATTGAGTATACTACCTGAATTTTGATTTCTAGAGGGCTTTTCTTCCCGTTAGCTACGGTAACTAATCCAGTTCGCTTTTCTCAACACATAAAAATTTCTCTCTGTTTACATGTCTCCATTATAGACTAAATTAATGAACAAAGTCGTGCTTTTTCTCCTAATGATTTCTTGTAACGGTACTCCCCCCTCCACCCTGACGCCAACCCCTGCTGTAGTTACTTGTTTGTGCGAAGCAATGTTACTGAAACTGTTATTACTATGCAATGCACATCATTACAATAGCATTTGCCTGTTCCCAAATTCAATATAAAATTGTGACAATTTCAATTTACCTCTTCAGTGAACACGCTTCTTTCTTTTTTGAAAAGTTGTCTGTTTCCAACACAAATTTAAAAATCATAATGCAAAATATAATTTGTTCATTTGCATGTTTGTATGCGCTGGTGCAAAACCTATAACTAACACATATATTAATTACAATTTTAAATTTGTTCAATTTTGAGACAACTGAACAACTTATTGATTATCTGATGTACCATTTGAGCAGGTCTTGGTGACATGAATCCATGCTAAAACAAGAGGTGATAAATAAAGTAAAGAAATAAAGTGAAGAAAGAGAGAACAACAACAAACCTCAAAATGCCTTGCACATGCATGTAACCATTTAAAATACAGTTACATTTAGGGTTTTTTGGTATGCTCCCTCCTTTCCTTCCCGCCCCTCCATCTCTCTCACTCTTCGCAGGTTTCTATAGCGCCAAAGCAGACGTGGTGATTTATTGTGGCCATCCATCTCTTGTACTCATCCATCACCGACCGGTTGCTAGGCGATCATGGCAGCAGCTGTTTGCTTTTGAGTTCAACAGAGGGGCCGTCAGTCAGCGGCGGCAGGTGAAAAGCATTACAAACGCACCGTTGTCACACAGAATAATTAATCAAAGGCGGGAAAGATAATTAAAAAGATATGACCCTTGCTGGTACTTGGTCCTGGGTTTGCCCAGGAAGGGAGGGCAGGGGGATAGAAAGGTGAGAACAAGAGGACTCTTTCTTTGTCGCTGCTTCTTTGCAGTATCATGCTGAAATGAGTGTAGTGTCTTTACCTGTCTTTTAATTGATTGTACCTTAATCTTGTATTTGATGACTACAGGCCACCCCTCTCTGTCCCTAAAACACCCAGAGAGATGTGAAGGAGTGGGATGAGTGAGTGCTGATAAAACAGGCTCTCCTGTTAGTCAGTGGCACTGCTCCATTTAATTAGGAGGAGATGTGCAAGAAAAGGGAGAGAAAGGACTTTTTTAAAAAAAAGGCTTGGCAGAGAGAATGAAAGAGCTCTTCAAACTGGTGTGGATTCATCCGTCACCTCCAGTTGCACTTGCGCAGCTATATGCAGAGACCAGACTGAGTGATAACCACCCGCTCTGTCAGTGTTTCGAAGATTGCTTATTTTTGGCCTTTTAACCCTCTAGACCTCAGGAGAATTCTACAATGTTGCTGCGGTTCACTGAGAACCCTCACTTAAATGAGCATTTTCCTACTTAATCCAAACAAACAGCTTTGTCAGAAGAAACAAAAAAAACAAAACAAAAAAAAACAGAAAGAAATTGACAATCACAAGTTGTTTTCTTTTAAAAAACACAACACAACACAAAGCACAACTTCCTCTTTAACCTGATACCAAATATGTGGCCTGTGTAGCTTTTTAGACTAAGTTTGATTCAACACATTTAAAAAAACACCAGACAAAATAACAAATAGCACTGTTGTAAATAGCTATTTCCTTTAAAACAAACCAATTTCCCTACTCAACTCAATGGCTTAACCATTCATTATATTAGATTTTTCTATATTCCACTGTGACTAATATACAAATATGTAACACATCTAGAAACAGTAAAACAATTATATAGTAAATCACACAGTAAATCAAACAGTAAGTCACAATCTTTTGACAGAAAATTCTACTGATTAAAATATACAAATACATTATCTATAAAATATGATGTGGTAATTGGGCATTTAGCTATATTCATTTTCTTAGAAACAGAAAAATCAAGGCATTATCACTATAAACCTGCACTCTCTTGTAACCCCACCCCCTCACAAGATGACAGGTATGTGATGAGGCACCTATCAGTTTCTACAGACACATGACACATGACAATAAAACTTCACAATTTATTCTGTCTTCCTCACATACACAAAACACTTTTTTTTCATTGGACTTTATTATCAAAACTACAAAAGTCACTACAAACTGTACACGCAGTTACAAATCTCAAAGTGAGCCAATAATGTGGGATTAATATCATGTCATATCTCAAAACTGAAAAAAAAGCTTCAAAAGGTTGAAACTCAGTGTTTGAAGGCTTGAAATCTAATTTAAAAAAGCAGCACTCTTTTTACAGTGTTTCTCCAACACATTTTCAGAGTTTCAAATTTGTCACTGTTCTCCCTGTGTATTAGTTTGTTTTCCAGGTTTGAAACCTTAAATGGTGATCTGAAAACCCCACCACGCACCCAATTGATGTCTGATTTAGACAGATAAACCAAGGAGTCAGTATGCTTCAACCTAAGTGCTTGTCGAACAGCTCGAACAAACTAGTGCAACAACATGAATGAGGCAAGACTAGGGCTGGGTATCGTTTAAAAAATGAAGATACCAGTACTAATACCCTTAAAGTGTTACTTATACCAATAGAGTACTTCATTCGATACCCATCTTGTGAATGGAAGCATTCCATTACTTATATTACTACATTGTATTATACCATACATACTTCTATACTTCAACCTCTAAATCCACTTTTGTACTTACACTTATTTTAGCTTTTATACTTAAATCCCCTTTGTACTTAATTTATCTTACCTGTATTATAGCGTATTATATTTTGATTTGCTTAGTACTTCTATTCCTTCTATTCTCAAGTGTGCATTGACGTGATAGTGAGCAGCTGTAACGAAAGAGTTTCCCCTCAGGGATCAATAAAGTATTTCTGATTCTGATTCTGATTCATTTGTATAAAATGCCACCACTCCTCCCCATCCAAATGATTTTTACACAAATACATTTTGAAAGTGTTCTTTAATTCGTGTGCACAAGATAAGTGTAAGTGTAAAGAGCCAGCACAACAGACCAGCCTTGTTTATCAGAGTGTTGAGTAATGGGAAACGTTAATTCTGAGTTAACAGTTTGAGTCAAGCATAGAGGTTGTATTAGGCAATGTGTAGCTCTGGTTGTGTCTGTTTCACAAATCAACCGCAAAAAAACACAAAAACAAACACAAAGCCAGCAGTGATGCTGATAAAGCGGATTGTGACCTGAAGTTTCTCCGGTGAACACACCGATCTCTTTGGCTGGCGCAGTCCCTCTTGCCCGGCCTGTCTGCTGCTCCTCTCGCAGTCACTTCTTTGGAGCCCGCTTTGTTGCCCGGAGTGTCTTTGGACTAGGCAGAGCGGACAGGCCGGGTCTCGGCAGGGCGTGCTGCCAAACACTGGCACACTCCACCAGCACTCCGCACCCTGGTCCGGAGCTGGGTATGGGTCTAGCCCGCTGGAGAACAGACTTAGAAGTGTTCAGTGTGTGTGGAGCGGCAGCCCAGCAGCAGTCCGCCCTGCACATCAGCGTCATATTAAATCAAAGAACACTTGCGGTGATTGGCTGTGAGCAAAACCGTACAAATAGTAATTTTTTTCTAGATCTGGGTACAAAAGGGATTGAATGCCGGTATCGTTTGCCTGGAGACGTTTCAATACTACTTGGTACTGGGTTATTTTGGTTGATATCGAGTACCAATACCCAGCCCTAGGCGAGATTGTCCGAAAGTGTGCGCCCTTTATACCCATTTTACAAAACTCATCACATCTCACCCCTCTTTCTAACGGCAAGCTTTTCACCCCTGGAACATGTATAAACACTTTTGCCTTTCAATGTGGTTAGACAAGTCTTACAAACTATTTTGTTGTGAGAATGCCTTTTTGTCAGTTTGGCAGTTTCATGACTATAGAGTATGACAGTTTTTTTTTTCTTTTTAGAAGAATATAGGTATATATAGATATATACAGTATATATAAGAATATTACTTTATTCTAGGACAAATGACTCATTAAGGTAATTATTTTTTCTGTGTTTATCATCAATCTGTTCTTGCATGTTTCTACTGTGCAAGAGTGTGTGTTCATGTTTACACTTTGCTTGCATGCTCATCTTAGCCTTCATATGTGCATTTACAATCAGTAGTGAAGTATCAGACAAGGTATCTGGCCTTCTCCTCTGTGTCACAAATTTGATCTCCCAAGCTGGGTCCCCATGTGTTTTGACATCCCTCACCACCATTTATTATCTGGAGTTTATACAGAGCTTGCACACCGGTGGAACCAAATAGTCTGTACACACAACCAGCCAGGCTTTGAGACATAACAACAACATGGGAGAGAAATACACAGACAGAGAGAAACAGACAGAAGGACAGACTAACAGGAAGACACAAATAGATGATCTTGTATTTCACATATCAGGCTCATTTTAGGATGCCTGAACTGGTCTTGCTGCACTAGCAGGCAATTTATATTTTCCTGTTTTTTACAAAATATAAGATGCTCTCTTAAATCAAGTATCTTGAGTACACTTCCCAGAGATCTGTTCTAAATCACATAGTTTCTGACATTACTGCATGAAATAGCTCTAGAATGGGTAATATATGTATATATAATATATGGAAATATCCTAGATTTGTAGACTCCTTGATCTGTAATTATTTCTTGAAAAAAGTAAAAAGTAAATTAAAGGTATGATTCATCCAAAAAAGCTAATGTTTATACCAATTACTTACCATGTTTTACTTTGAAAGGTGTTCTGCACGCACAGAGAACTTCTTATTTTCTGGAAATGTATGTTTGAAATAGTTGGGTCTTCTTATATTTGAGGACTAGATATTCCCATTGTTACAACGGCAGGTGTTCTCTTTGAATGAGTGAGTATTGTGTGTTGAGCCTGTTACTTTAAGAGAGTGTTGTATTAGGGGTTGTTTGTAGTCTTAATGTTGCTTGGCTAGCTAGTTTCTATCAGTCTGTCTACAGCATGCCCTCTAGAGTTCATCTAGTGTCAAGTTAGTCCAGTTTAATTTACAGGAGTGTTTTGCTGGTTAATGTTACCTGTTGTGAAGGCCACATACCCCAAACTAAATAGGCTCCATGTAGTTCTTTCAGGTTGACTGGGCCCGGGCGTCAAGGCCTGGTCATCAGAGGCTTACCTTTGAGCTTCTCACCCAGGTCTGGCTCCACGGGGGGGGCCCGGTAACTTCAACACTCATGTGGGCAACGATGGGAGGAATAGGCTCCCCAATCTAATCCTGAGGACTTCTATGCTATTATATTATATTTTGCAGTGTAGATAAAGACAGGGAGGTAGGTATAAAGACATGGCGACAGATAGGAAGACTCAACTGATTGACAAATACTTACCCAGGTAGTTAGGAAGGATAGAGAGGGAGAAAGTGGAAGGAAGACCTGTAGCTATGAAATACACAGCCCAGGAGAAGGGAGACAAATAGAGCAGCAAAGATGGAAGCAGCAGACAGAGCATCACTCAGCATTTAACATTTAGCTTTCTATCATTCCAGGAATGATTTAGCCTCAAGCCATGCCCAACTGCTACTGTATGAGTGGAATCAACACTGAAAAACTTATCTGAAGGCCTGAAAATATAATAAATTTACAGTGATGTTGTTTCTCTCCTAACCTCTGAAAAATCTAGTAACCCCAAATTAAAAATCATCTGGGTGTACTAAGACCAAGTTCTTGAATTCACAATAAGTGTGTGTCTGAGAAATCTATTAATTGTTGAGCATTCGTGAAGTCTTTTTAGTCATGATTTTTTTATTTATTTCAATAATGTGTGTTAATTAATTCCCTTATGCCGTATGGACTTCATGTCACTTGGCTGTGCTGTATGAATTGTCACCACATGGCTTAAACCAAAGCAACCATTACATATCTCAGGCAAGAATTTCAGCGATTAAGACGTATGAATTCATCCACTCTGACTTCCATCATGGGAAGCAGAAGCTCTGTCACTTTGGAAGGAAAGCGAAATGAAAAATTCAACAAAAATGATTGCTGGACTCAAAGTTAAATGAAATGAAATGTTGTTAAAATTATGGAGTATCTTGATGCTTTAACTTACAAGCTGGTAACATCATAGAGGATGTAAATACTTGAGTATTAAAATTAATGAGCACTGAGTAACAGATAGTTTTGTTTGGTAGCGCACAAAACATAAGATTAAAAGTACTAGTACTCTTTGAAAGATGTTAAACCATGCCCCCACCCCCCCCCCGAATTAAGTTCAGCTTTTGAATGAAACATCTCATTCATAAACATCTGTGACATCAAATACTAAAATACAGTGTAAAACTAATTATGTAATTTCTTCACATCCCTTCAATTTGAGCTTATTCAAAGACCCAAAATTGTCTCCTTTCGGTGCTTGTGCAGCTTTAAAAAGCTGTCAGGTCAAATTTGTCAGCATCTCGCTATATAAATGCGACCCATTGTTTTGTTCCCAGTGCCCAGGGTGATGGGGTACAAATGTACTTTTGTGTGGTGTGTGATTTTTTTATTTTTTTTACACAGATAATGTGATCAAGCCTGGAAAAACCTTCTGTACTCTTATACTTGAGGTATTTTTAGTTAAACACCATGTGATTGAGGACTTTTGTTAAAAGAACAATCTTGCTGCAGGATTTTGGTGTCTGTAATTTAAAACACACAAGGGTTCAATGTACTTTTCTAAATAAACCTGGATATTAACTGATTTTTATAAACAATTTTATATATAGAACATGTCAGAGTAACAGTGACTGTAAGTGTATGTGTGTGTGTGTGTGTGTCTGTGTGTGTGTGTGTGAGACAGAGAGAAAAGTTTGTCACTTCCTGTCATAGAGGAAACAAAGTTAGACATAGTCCTGAAAAGGAAAGTGTTTATGGATTCAACAGGCCTGATATAAATGCAGAACAGCACACACAAACACACACACACGATCACACACATGCAAACACACATCTTACTGATAGAGAGTGTCTGCATGTGTGTGTACTGTGTGTCTGTGTGTGGGAGTTATGTTGTAAATCACACTAATCAATTGTGGCCTGTGTCAAGGCCTGCCAGACATAGCTAACGGTCTGTTTTACATTGGGGAAATGTGTGTGTATGTGTGTCTGCTTATGTGTATGTGTGCAGCTGTCACATGATGTCCTGCACACAGCTGTCACAAATCACAGTTATTTGTCTCCAACACCACAGTTACTGTATGTATCATGTTGGTGTGTGTGTGTGTAAGTACACGGCTGTAACAGAGAATCTTCATGACTTGATATGGTGCAGCGGTGAAGTGGTTTGATGTAAGGGGCTGACTTGGTCACACACATCTCGCATACAATCTGGAGGACATGATGGAAATGTTTTCAGATTTTTTTCATGTTTTAAGATGAACATCCAATCACCATCTGTATATTATTATTAAGGATTTAATGACTTGCTAAAGGGTTCATTGGCAGGGAGGAGACATTGGCAGTCAAACATGTGAATAGTGACCACTGTCTCCCAGCAGCTTCCACTTAAGCTACTGTTTTATTCTAAGGCGCGCACACATGCACACACACCCACATATTCACAGTGTTGTGTCTTGCAGGTGGACAACTAATTTCAGCAAATTAGTATAGGAAAAAGAAAATCCAGGCTGACATGCACACTTTTAAATGTGTTGTAAAAACAAATATTCAAATATTATTTATT
>NC_058042.1:32117500-32310000 GCF_020085105.1 Siniperca chuatsi
ATAACAACTTTCTTAGATTTCTCAAAAACTGTCTTTCCATGAATGGTCAGAGCTACCTTTAGAGAAATCAGGGGTACATTTTTTTGATCATTTGTGTACATTGATTACCATTAGTATTATGAATTAATCATTTTGTCATCAAATTAACAATTCTTGAGCATGATTTGTGCTAAATACTGCATGTGCATGCTATGCAGGCTGCTGGTTTGGAGTGCTGGCACCTTTCTTTATTCCAACTGAAGCACTGAAGTTGTGGCTAGCATATTGTTAGTCAAGAGTATGTCAAAAGTTTGAAATTGAAAACATTTAGCAGCTCTAAAGGTAGATGATGTGCAATCTTAAATGAATTGGGAGTTGGTTTTAAAAAATATGATACAAAAAGGGCTAATTAATGCAAGTTGTGTACTATAACTCAAATCAGTCTGTGAAGTGCTAATATAGATGAAGGTGGTGTTCTTTTCACTTAAACTGAACAGTGGGCCCCTACTAACACATGGAGTATTTCTTTAACATCACATTCAACATTGATTCCCTGTGTGGCCTGGTGGTTGGTAGAGCATCAGAGTGCTATTTGAAATGTGTTTGGTCTAAATTATCGTATTCATTTCATTCAGTTAGTTAAAAAGTAATTAAGAATATATTCTTTTAAATCGTTTTTTTTTTCATTTTCAATTTGACAACATTGTCATGATTCAGTCACATTAGTCACTCTTAAAAGCATGCATCTATTCTGTGCAATTAGATAGCAATATTTGTTTTTTATATCATTTCACTTATTTCTTTACAGCTCCTCCATAACTAACTAGCGGCTTTACAGTGAGGTGACGTAGAGGCTCAGCGCTACTGATGACACACAAAGTGCGTGTGTGTGTGTGTGTGTGTGTGTGTGTGAGGGTGTCAAATATTCACCTCTCACATTTGTGTTTAGAATGCCAAGAGTCAGACATAGCTTTTTTTTTTATAAATAACCGAATATGGCTGCTTTTAGACTACACCTCCACCACAAACACGTATATACTAATTCTCACATTTAAAAGTCACTGTTTAGGTGTTAAGTTGACTTTGTCTAACAGACACAATTTTAAATGATGCTGCCTTTGATTTGTACAAAAAATGTTTGTTTTGCTAAATACATACTGCACATCTATAAATACAGCACACACACACACACACACACACACACACAGACACACACACACACACACACACACACACACATCAGCGAGTTTGTCAGTAGCTCTCTAGCCCAGGCATACTCTTGTATTTCCACTGTAACAACAGCATGTAAGTCAGCGGCTCCCCAGCTGAGTGGCATGGGGAGATGATTAGCCAGGCTAACACTGCTCTCTCTCTCTCTCTCTCTCTCTCTCTCTCTCTCTCTCTCTCTCACACACACACACACACACACACACACACACACACACAAACATACACATGCGTGCTACAACAGTATCTCTGTTTCTGAATAATCGCAGTATTTCAGTGTGTTGCGACACTGCTGCAGCCACAGACAGACACATTAAATGTTGCCACTCCAAATCTAATCTTCCCTCTCTCATCCTCCCTCTCTCTACTGCTAACACCACTGCCGCTATGTGCTGTATATGCTAATATTATCTCAGCTTTTTTGAAAGGCATTTTGCATATTTCGGACTATCGTGCTGTTCATTACCGATTATCAGCATGGAGCTAGTTCCACATAAAAATAATTCATATACAGTACATACAGATAAAGGCCTGAAAAAATATATAAAGTCAATTTTAGAGGGATACAGCAAACACAATCTAACAGCTATTATTGAAATATGATACAAAATAATAGGTAGTAAAAATCTAACTGAAACAACCAAAGAAATGTTTTGAGAAGATCCATTACTTATTTTTATTTTTTATTTGCACGTATTATTTCCTCATTATTACAAGATACTGCTCGGGGCCAAATTAAATGATTGGATGGGCTTATTACAGGCCTGCGACAGCCACATACACCGGATTTTTTTCTTTTTCTTTTTCCAGAGCATTTGATTTATTGATTGCTTTTGGGATGTAAAGAGAATTTCAACAAATATAACAAAAAATGCTTCTGAAATACATTACCTACCCTAGCTTTAACTTAAAAGTTTTGTGCCTACAGCCAAATCAGTCTTTGTATTCATGTTTTTTTAAAGGTATTAATTCACTATTGCATATTGTAGGTGCTTGCAGGAAAACTGATACCATAGGACACTGAAGTACGATAAAGTATGATATCATATGATAAAATGTAGTATTGCTACTATACCTCATTTGACAATTTCTAGCATAGAGCCTACTAGGGATGCACAATATGATGATATGAGATAATATCAAATTATGTACTGTCAGAGATTTTTCCATTCTGTTTATACTATGGTATCTAGCCATTTAATATCTTTGAATGTATTGTGGAGTTTTTTGATTTTTTGTTGATTTTTGCATCAATGTGATGAAGTACGTTGATTTTGTCTGCTATTTAATTTGCTGGATTACTAACAGACATTTCTGTCTGGTATATTATCTATGAACAGTTTCTTCAGAGCTTTTCCAAAAATGTATCCTGTCAAGACATACATTGATATCATAACATAAAATCATCTATTCTGTGATATAGCCTACTGGAGAAATAGCTTGAAACTTGCTGCAACAGTTTGTTGTTGGAGAATTGTAGTTACAACGGTATAGTGACATTTCACACTGCAAAACTACAATTTATACTTTACAACATAGTGATTTGTTTCAAAATGTACTTAATGCCCAATTTTGACCTATAAATCTTGCAAGATTAGTACAATAGTGTCACTATAAACACTGAAGTGATTACCAAAAACAAAGCAGAAATCTCTATATGACTCTAAGAACACTGTAAAGTACATTTCAAATGCCTCAAGTAATATTATAGGAATATTAAAATATTTAGGAGATAAAAAAATATAATAAGCTATAAAGTATATATAACTGTAATGTTACTTTTGGTTACCACAGCAACATTCGAGTTTCCTACAGGACTATCATGGTGATTTGTGCATGACTCATTATACACTATGTACGGTGATGTTTCTAGCATGGCGTGCCAGTGGAGAAGCAATTAGTTTGTCATATTCCAATGATACTTTAAATATGTTACAAGTCTGGTAAGTCATGTTGCTGGTTGAAGGAACAGCTCCATTTGTCAGGCGTCTGGGTCGATCGAACACCTCTTGGGATCGATTGCACGCCTCGCCAATCCCAAGGCACTCACTGCAGACAGCCATGCCCCTTTAACCACCCTCACTGCACACACACACACACACACACACACACACACACACACACACACACAGAAGCCATCCCACCAATTTGTCTGTACATGTCAAATCACAATAATTAAGCATTATCGATCTCAGATTCAATTAACTTCATTAACGTGGGTTGCACTAGTGATTGGGGAGGGATGGAAAAGAGGGAGGGAGGTGAGGGTAGAGATTATAGGAGCTCATCAAGTGGGAAATGGCAGGGGGGTGGATGCATGTAACACACATATACGAATAAACACACACACATAGGGTAAATGTGAGAACATTTCAATGGGGGTTGCTTTCATCTCAGGCCTACAGACATGTCTTCAGCTTTGTCTCAGCAAAAATGTCGCCCTACATGAGACTGATGTGGACAGTCTGTCTCTCTCTGTCACACATACACACATTGAAACTGCACAGTCTAAGCAGAAGTGTAAACAGACAACGCTGACGTGCCTGTGTGTCTGATAGAGCTGTTAAGTGGTTATATAAGCATGATAAACTGTTTCCTAACATCATAACATCTGCAGAGTGCATATGCATTTCCTCACTTTATGCAGAGACAGGAATACAGAGACATAGTTCAGAATTACAGCTTCATAACCATTCTAAGTAATATGATGAATGTAAATCAAAATTTTCCATTTACTTCCATTTGACCTTTTATTATTAGAATTATTTACTATTATAGCAGGGATTTCTAATTTTGTTCAGATGTCAAGAATGATTTCCAATCCCTTATAGCTCTCCCAGAAACAACTGTGGTGTTTGCTGGCTTGCCTTGGTTTCAAAATCGGCAACTTCTCCTCGCCTGTTCTTCTGAAAATTAGATCAAACCACCTCTTCACCCTGCTGGCAATTCATCTGGAACTCTCTCTCTCTCTCTCTCTCTCTCTCTCTCTCTCTCTCTCTCTCTCTCTCTCTCTCTCTCTCTCTATTAATTAAAAAAGCACCTGCATACCTGGTGTGTTTGGCCCAGACTTTGTCTACTCCAGCAGTTTTGTGTGTGTTTGTGTGCATGTGTGTGGTGTGTGAGTGTATGTGTTTCTCCATATCTCAGTATCCTGGGTCATAGTGTTGTGAACCTCACAGCCTGGACCTAAGCCAGTGGCCTTGGGGATCATATCAGCATGTTCATGTTTGTGTGTGTGTGTGTGTGGCCCCGGTCTTGACTTCCTTCCAAGGCCTGCCTCCTTCCTCCTCCTCCTCCTCTTCTCCTTTCAGTCTCTGCTCCTTCTATCACATTTATTCATGTCTCCTTTCTCCTTCTTCTCTTTGGTTTGCACTATAAATTCTGTTGCTGTGCTTATTTGACTGCATTAGCTACAACAATAAATACAATAATGGATAAGGTATAGAGTGGCCCTTTCCCCATCTTGCACTCCTCACACGCAAAAACAGTGAAACCTTGTTGTGCCAAGTTTTGGCTAAAGAATGGAGAGTGGGACAATGGACAGCCACTCTCTTGAACCCTAGAGGAATATTACAGTGAGTTTCTATAAGGGCAAAACTAATAAGGCTGCTGGAAGTGTACAGTGATTTCCAACCATGGGTACTTACCAGGCGGTATGTGGAAAGATTGATCTGGAGTAACTAATTTAAGAAAAATAGAAAATCTGATTTGTTTCAGATGAATCTACATATTTGTGTTTAGGAGGGAAAAAAGCATATAGGATAAGGTAGAATTTTATTTATTGCCACAATAACCAATAAACTACAAGCTACAACAGGCTGACTATACAGTGTGATTGAGATTGTGTGAAAACTAGTTGGCAAGCTAGCAGAGAGGTCAAATAAATAACTAGAAATCATAGATAAATGGTTGAAACGTCCAACGTCCTAAGTGGTAGAAACTTACTGAACCTATAAAAAAAGAGGCAAAGCCAAAACATCAACAATTACAGTATCACTGTCTTGTATGAAACAAATGTGTAATAATATCCATTTTATATAATTAATAGTTTTAAAATAAATTCATTTGTAACACATTTAGAACATAGTGGGTGGTCATGACAATGGGGTACTTGACAAAAAAGAAACCACTACTGTACATTCCAGTACACAAAAGTTACCCTTTGCAATTGCCAGCAAGCTGTCAGTGGATGGTGACACGGCAAAGGACGCCAAGTTCAAAATGAACTGAAACAGCCACATTTTCATACAAAAAGATATTACAGCAAGGTCGATATTTATATTAAAAAGGATATTGAGACTGTTGGAACTGCAATCAACAGGGCATTTATTTTATGATGTCACAAAACAATGCAGGTAGCTGTAGTTGAACCTAAACTCATTGCAGCCTATTCAATGGAAGCTATTGTATCAATTTATTATAACACTGCACCTATTACATGTCAAAATGTCCATATTTCAACATCCTCTGCCTCAAACAAGTCCAGGAATTAGTTGTGCAGGGATGTGATTTTTCATGATTAATCCAGAATTCTGGATTTTCCGACCTGAAAATGTAACCCATGTGAATCATGCAGATCCGTTAAAAATATATACGTAGGAATGTATATTTTCCTGCTTTTTTTGTCCTTTGCCAATCGCATGACTGGTGGATGTAGCCTACACAGCACATACTGGTCAAACACTATTTTCTCCCTGATCCTCTGCATGTGTCTCTATACATATCACACACTTGCAGGTACACAAGTTGGGCACACACACACACGCAACTACACATCATGTTCTTATCACATAAAGGCAGCTAATTTGAAGTGGAGTGTGTAAGTTGTATTTTAAAGGAGATTTCACATTGATGTTTGGCCTTGATGAGTGCACCGGGCTGCTGTGTTCGGCTGTTTCCTCAGCCAGAGCATTGTTCTTTTAAACAGCTGTCGTTTTGGCTGATTCAGAACAGATGGCATGTACATGTGGGTCTGCTCGGCTGCACGTATGTGCGGGCGGGTAGATTTGTCTCTGAGACAGATTGGGGGAGAGACAGAGAGAGGCAAGGAGAGATGGGGAAGCTCTAAGAGAGGGGGAGTATAGGTGTGTGTGTGTGTGTGTGTGTGTGTGTGTGTGTGTGTGTGTGTGTGTGTGTGTGTTTGTTTATCCATAAATGTTAAAACATGCAGCTGAAATGGATCATCAAGGTTTTAAAATAGTTGTAGTTCAATAAAATAAAAGACAGACAGCGGTACCTCATGCAATGTGGATAGGGGTCATGTGACTGCAGTTGAATTGCACATAACAGCATCTAATATAAGATAATGTGTTTGAAGTGTTTCAAATGGATCCTTTTTGTTAGACTGAACGCTGGAGCAGACTGCATGTTCAACAGAGAAGCTCCTGAGATTGCCTGAAGGCAGAGTTGTTAGACAACAGCAGTTACAGTACAACTGGTGTGTGTGTGTGTGTGTGTGTGTGTGTGTGTGTGTGTGTGTGTGTGCGTGCGTGATGTGTGATGGGCTCTGTTATATCTGGGTCTTTGTGCATACGTTTGTCCCAAAGCAGTGTCATGTCATCGCCGATGGCAACCAGTGGCCTGACAATGACAGAGACTCCTCTCTGTGTTGCTGCTGATGCAGTACTAGCACATACACAAATACACACACATAAACACACACAACTTGTGCTCACTTAAGGGTTGGGAGTCAGCAACTGAAGTGTGTTGTATGATATGGCTGGCAGGTTTTGTAGGTATTACTTGTGGAAGCCTGTATTTGCCCATGTTTTCAAGCCTGTATTTTCCCAAAACTGTGGGCATGATTTGGAGTTTTGTTTTCAACCTAGTTACCTAGCTCACCTTTTTTTCTCTTGATGTTGTTTATAAGGAAATTTACTGTGCATTGCCATCATAGATGCAACACAATTTTAAATTTTGTTTTGATTTATTTATACTTTTTTTTGTGTGTTTAGAAGTGGTAGATTGTGATTGAATATGTGCTTCCGTGCCACACCCATCCCACTGACCGGTTTACTCTGTGTTTACATACCAGCTTAGATGAGTGATGGCCTGTTACAGAAAGGAATGCTAGGCACAAAGCCACTGACGTTCACACACACGCTCATCTTCTTTGCCAGTGCAGTTGCTAAAACAAGAGGTTTGTGTATGCATGTGCCTGTGTGTGCTTCAATTGCTATTCAGAAATCCAGCCTTAATCACAAAGTGTGAGCATGCAGCGTTTCTCATCTGATGTTGTTTTATCTTTTTCATAGACTTATTAACAAAAGAAAACATTCATAGATGTACAAAGAGGCAAGACAGTGATTTGTCTTGATACATATTTTCTCTGTATGATTTCCATTGTATTATACTTAAACTACAGGGATTTGAATATAAATTGAAAGCCTCAAACCCACTCCCTGAAGCTAAACTGTAAATAATAACTCTAAACTTTTTCTAATCTTTGGTAATTGAAGCAAATGGGTTTTGCGGGGAGAGATTTGTTGCAGGCAAACGTACATACATTCATTTTTATTTACGAGAAGGCGAGAGCTGAGCAGTGTAATGAGTGAAAATGCATGCTTAATTTAAATGGCGAGTGTGTCTGTTAGGGAATGTATTAGAGTCTGCAGAAGAAGCGTGAGACATATTAATTGACAGACAGGAACCGCTGTCTCCGAGGTTGATACAAGTAATTTATTACTTCAGAAACAAATGCCACCGCCAGAATGTGCTTCATTAATTTCAAATTTAGTTTTAATTTCAAGCTGTTGCCCCTTGAGAAGAATAAGGTGGCAAGTTCTGTTTGAAGAGACATTTTTCCCCTCTCCCTCCCTCTATCTTTCTCTTTCCATCCTCCATCTCTCTCTGGCTGTCTCTGATTTTCTGCAGTTCAGAACAAAGACCTGGGGGTGGAGGGAGAATGAGAAGAGGTGGCGACTTGATTCCAATTTAAAATCAATGTCAATGTAAAAGGGGGAAGTTACAACAGAATTACTGCAACAGTTATGAAAGGAAATACTTTGTCTATGAATGTCATTGGATGATTGCTCTGTTTGCTGTGGAGAAAGTGTGAATGCCATTATGTTACGTTTCTATCAGTTCCCTGCTTGTTGAAGAAACAGGAATACAGAGTTGAGAATCTCCATCATTAGATATGCTGTCAGTGGGGTTCTAACAAATCTCTTTTTCTCTTTGTTTTTTCTTCTCTCTGCCTGAGCAGCATACGTCCCTGAAGATGAAAAGGAAGCAGCCCTGTTGGATGAGGACCTGGATGGAGACGACTCAGCTCAGGAAGGGGAGGAGCCTGCCGCCAAGTTCCTGTGTCAGGACAAGGACTTCCTTCTCAAGGACAGGCCAGGATCCACTGGCTTCCATGACTCCCCCAATGCTGCTGACTTTTCTGGTCAGGAGCTGGACAGTGAGTCTCACCTGAGTGAATCCAGTGACAGGATGTCTGATTTTGAGAGCTCCTCACTTAAAAATGAGGATGATGTCCTCCTCTCTAAAGACCCTTCAAATGTCCTGTCCCTTTCTTCCTCCTCTGCCATGATGGCTGCTGCCAATGCCGCTGCACCAGTAAATGCAGATGAGGCCATATTAGCCACAACAGGATCTGTGGCTGACAGCCTGGAGAAGATGAAGGCCATTTACACATCTTTCCTGACCAACTCTTATTGGTCCACACTAAATCTGAACCTGAGCCAGCCCCCTGCAGAAAAACCCCCTCGTAGTCACAGCAGCAGCAGTAGTAGCAGCAGTAGCAGTAGCTGTGGAAGTGGAGGCTATGACTGGCACCAGACAGCTATGGCTAAAACCCTCCAACAGGCCTCACAGAACCACCAACACAGACTGGGCCTGGTTCAACCACCCACAGTGGCTGTATCCACAGCATCTACAGAACCCAACCTCTTTAGTACCGTCCAGCTGTACCGGCAAAGCTCCAAGCTGTATGGCTCCATATTCACTGGTGCCAGCAAGTTCCGCTGTAAGGACTGCAGTGCGGCCTACGACACACTGGTGGAGCTCACGGTACACATGAACGAGACAGGCCACTACCGTGATGATAACCACGAGACAGATGGTGAGGGTGCTAAACGGTGGTCAAAACCCAGAAAGCGTTCCTTGCTAGAGATGGAGGGGAAGGAGGATGCACAGAAAGTTCTGAAGTGCATGTACTGTGGGCACTCCTTTGAATCCCTTCAGGATCTAAGTGTCCATATGATCAAGACGAAACACTACCAGAAAGTGCCTCTGAAGGAGCCTGTTACACCAGTGGCAGCTAAGATTATCTCCTCGGCTCGAAAGAGAGCCCCTATTGACCTAGACATCCCTAGCTCACCTGACTCTAATGGAGGCACCACACCTAAGCCCACCTCCCTCAACGACTCTAATGACATACTCCAGAAGGTCACCAACCCTTACATCACACCTAACAACCGCTATGGACACCAGAACGGGGCCAGCTATGCCTGGCAGTTTGAGTCCAGGAAGTCACAGATCCTCAAATGCATGGAGTGTGGCAGCTCTCATGACACACTGCAAGAGCTAACCGCTCACATGATGGTGACAGGACACTTTATTAAAGTCACCAACTCTGCTATTAAGAAAGGCAAACCCATTATAGAGTCATCCACCCCAGCCCCCACATCCAATTCAACAGCTGAAGAAAAGGTCCAGTCCGTTCCCCTGGCTGCCACAACCTTCTCCCCTCCACCTGCCCCAGTGCCTCCTCCAACCAGCATCTCCCCCATTGCCATGGCTGTGGATATAAAAAAGGAGGAGAAGGAGGAGGAATGTACTAAAGAGTTCATCATCAGCAATGGTAACAATCTCAACAAGGAGAAGAAGGCAGGAGGTGAGGAGGAGGCTGAGGAGAAGTTTGATATCTCTTCAAAATATACTTATCTGACTGAGGAGGATCTGGATGAAAGTCCAAAAGGGGGTCTTGACATCCTCAAGTCCTTGGAGAACACAGTGACCTCAGCCATCAACAAAGCCCAGAATGGAGCTCCAAGTTGGGGTGGATATCCCAGTATCCATGCTGCATACCAGCTCCCAAACATAATGAAGCTCTCTCTAGGCAACTCCGGGAAGAGCTCTCCCCTTAAATACATGTTCCCTGGAGGGGAGATCCTCTCTCCCACTGGTAAGAGCCAGCCTCTGATCTCCCCTTCCAGCCGGCAGACCTCCCCACTGCCCAAAAACAACTTCCATGCTATGGAGGAACTCGTCAAGAAAGTGACAGAGAAAGTGGCCAAAGTAGAGGAAAAAATGAGAGAGCCCAGTGGAGTTGTGAGGGGATCTCCTCTGAGACGTACCACGCCCTCACCCTGCAACAGCGAGACAGGGGACTCGGCCCAAGAGAGAGAGTCCCCCAAAGAAAATATAGCAGGATGCTGCAAATCTCCTGAGAATACAAGTGGAGTGGAAAAAGTAGTAGGTGATGGAAGTGGAGCCAATCACAGAGATTCAAATGGCAATATTGCCATAAAGGAGTCTGTGGAGAATGGAGTGGATTCCACTGCTGTGACATCCCCCCTGCCTGCCTCTCTGTGTGGCAGTACAGCTATCATCACAGACCATCCACCTCCAGAACAGCCTTTCGTTAACCCTCTCAGTGCACTGCAGTCAGTAATGAACGTCCACTTGGGGAAGGCTGCTAAGCCTGCCCTGCCCTCTCTTGACCCCATGAGCATGCTGTTCAAGATGAGCAACAGCCTGGCAGAGAAAGCAGCAGTGGCTGCTTCCACCCCACCAGCACAGACCAAAAAGCCCAGTAATGACCACTTAGACCGCTACTTCTACCAGCAACATCTAAACAATGACCAACCCATGGATCTCACCAAAGGCAAAAATGCTGACAAAAACAGCAGTAGTGGTTCTCTGGGTTCAACGGCTCTCTCTTCTACCACCTCCACCCCGTCCTCAATTTCTCCCTCCTCCACTGTCACTATGACCAAAGCCTCAGCTGCAGTAGCTTCCTTTATGTCCACCTCCCCTTTGAGAGAAAATGCACTGTCAGACATATCTGACATGTTGAGGAACCTGACAGAGAGTCAGGCTGTCTCCAAATCCTCCACACCTACCAGCCTTTCCGAGCGCTCTGACATTGAAGGTGTCACACAAGAGGAGACAGAAGATGTTTCACCAGCCCAGAAACGTAAAGGCCGCCAGTCCAACTGGAACCCTCAACACCTCCTCATCTTACAAGCCCAGTTTGCTTCCAGTCTGAGACAAACAAGTGATGGCAAGTACATGATGTCAGACTTGAGCCCACAGGAGAGAATGCACGTCTCCCGTTTCACTGGCCTCTCAATGACTACAATATCCCACTGGTTGGCTAATGTCAAATACCAGCTGAGGAGAACCGGTGGTACCAAGTTCTTGAAAAACTTGGATTCAGGTCACCCAGTGTTCTTCTGTAGCGACTGCGCCTCTCAGATCCGCTCACCATCCACCTATGTCAGCCACTTGGAATCCCATTTGGGCTTCCGTCTGCGAGATCTGGCCAAGCTTTCTGGGGAGCAGCTGCTCAGCCAGATATCGCAACATCATCAACAACGCCACACCAAAGGACTATCTGAAAAACTGCTCTCTAATCTTCACCCATCCAGCCACCCTTTACCCTCCTCTCTACCCACATCCCTACCCCCTTCCTTACCCATCTCCCTGCCCTCGTCCTTAACCACCTCTCTGCCCTCAACTGAATCCCCGTCACCCTCTCCCGACAACGATGACGACAGTGGGGCCATGTACCAGTGCAAGCTCTGCAACCGGACTTTTGCAAGCAAGCATGCGGTCAAGCTTCACCTGAGCAAGACTCATGGGAAGTCCCCCGAGGACCATCTCATGTATGTGTGTGAGCTGGAGAAACAGTAGCACTGGCTGTGGACAATGCTGCATTCTTTTGTAATGGCTCACTCGTCCATGCTCTGTCTCTCTTAAGCATTTCACAGACATTTCTTTCAAAGAAAATAAAGGACTATTAACGTGATGGAACTGCACAAAGATGCCATACAACTACTGCTTTGAGTTTTGGCACATGGTTTAATTTTTGTGTTGTAGCAGTTGTTTTTTTCTTTTGTTTCTGTGTGAGGCTGACTCACTCTGGCCCAAGACACCCGATTTTAGTGATCTCCTTTGACAGGAAAAGAGTGACTTTTTTCAAAATGTGCAGATGGGGGCTGTTGTCATTGAGAAGATACAGTATATGAAGGTTTAAAAAAGAGATTCTAAAATGAAGTGGTGTGTATTTTGAAATTTGTGTAAATGGAATTAAGGTCCTTTATATTTTGGCATCACTGGGGTGTGATAAGCTGCATGCATAAATGAAACAGTTTAGTTAATCATTTTATAGGTAAATCTGGTGCACTTTCCATGATTTTGTTTGCCTTTTGTTCAGTCTCCTGCTCTCTTTTCTGTCTTTCTTTTTTGTGCTGGAGTCAGCATTTACAATTTAACCCTCTGAGCACTTCTACACCTAAGATCTAAACATTATTGACTCAAGATTTGAGAATTATTGAAGCTATTGTGAGAATTAGATGGACAAGGTGTGCATTGTGTCTGCAATGCCTGTTTCCCAGACATACAGTATGTTGAGTCTAATCCTAGACATGAAACATTTTCTCAGTTCACTGCAAGGTTTTCATCTTAGGCTTAATATTTGTCTGAGAGATGCTCACAGGACTTGACACAGGCATTGTAGCTATGTGGTAAAAAAGAAATAAAAGAAATCTGAAGTCTTACTTTTGTCGATCAGGGACCTATATTAATTCAGGTCTGTGTAAAATATGTATATAAAAACGTATTAACTAATTTCTGTCTAAATTATGCATCATTTCTATATTTTTAATTTAAAAGGATTATGACTATCTGCTGGTGCACAGTATATGAAGACATAAATAAAATTGTTTTGCACAATAGTTTTATAAATGTGTTATTTAATCAAAGGATATGAAAAAAGATAGGTAGCAAAAAGGATGACAACAGGTGAATCTTTTTATTCCAACTCGTGCTCAAAGGGTTAAAGACTCTTTTTACCAGACACTACTCTACATGTGCCGCTGTATGAACACTAAAAAGATATTAAAGGTTGTACAAAAAAAGATGTTACTTTATGAAGATATTTCACTTGTAAACTGTTATTTATAAGCACTCTTGGTTGTTTCATATTGTTGAATGCCTTTTCAATTGGTCCTATTTTTTTGTTCTGTCTAATTACTCTGACATGATTCCACACTGCAGCTTCATCTTTTTGGGATATGAAAGGTAACCATGGTTACACTAACCTCTTGAGTGACAAGTTCTGCTACATTTTTGGCAGTTAATTTGCTGAAGTAACTGACAGCTGTCAGTGTAGAGATATAAAAAAAATCTTTATGTGTAAAATATCGGCATGTAAACAGCACAGATACTGTAATGCATTCTGTGCCGTTAGTCTTTTTGATTTTGTTCTTTCATTTTCTGTTGTTGTTCTTGACAATGAACCCCCATTATATGACTTCATATAACCTTGTTTTCTACTGCAGCATTAAAAAAAGGAAACTGTTTTTTGAAATAATGTGTGTGTGCATCGTGTGTATGGCTATCAATTATTATGTGTGCTGTGCAGTCCCTAATGAGCACATTAGACTGGGAGTGTGTCAACGTCTGTCTGTGACGAGCTGCAGACTAGTTTACAGTGAGTGGCAGCAGCAGGGCCGAGTGGGAGACAAACACACACACACACACACACACACACACACACACACATATTCAAACATGCAAACAGACATCATCATTTCTTGGGCTTTCCCAATAGTCTCTTCTGTTGTCCTAGTGGCTTAGACTAAGGAAGATACTGCATATATAAGACTGAGCCTGCAACAAAAGGCCTCAGTAACAGTAAACAATAAAATGACAAAACGTTGTTTGGTAACACTTTATTTGAAGGGTTGTGCATAAGACAGACATGAAACAGTCATAACCATGACATGATACCTGTCATGAACATGAAGCAGTCTTTATGAAGGTTTATGACCGTTGTCATTAAGTGTCATTCGGTTAGTTATGTCAATTTTAATGCAAAGTTGACATTGTTTGAGATGTCTTTGTTATGCACTTTACATTACATGTCATTCACCCCATTCACACATATTTCATACATTGATAGCAGGTACCAACTGCTCATCAGAACAAAGAAACTAATCACTCACACACACTTACACAGCAAAGGGAGCAATTTGGGGTTGAGCATCTTGCCCAAGGACACTTCGACATGTGGGCTGGGGGAGGCCGGGATCGAAACGCCAATCTGTATAATGTAATGTTAACACATAAAACTAAATAGTTTCTTTAAGTTTGATTTCATCATAATTTCAGTACCTAATTATGACCATTGCATGTCACTAAAAATATTTAAAAAGCAACACTTAACATGACAGTACTCATTATTGCACTATTACTTATTACTTATATTATTACAATGTATTATACCGTACATACTTATCAACCTCTAAATCCCCTTGGTACTTACACTTATTTTAGCTTTTATACTTATATCCACATTGTACTTAATTTATCTTACCTGTATTATAGTGTGTTATATTTTGATTTGCTTAGTAATTCTATTCCTTCTAATCTCAAGTGTGCATTGACGTGATAGTGAGCAGCTGTAACGAAAGAGTTTCCCCTTGGGGGATCGATAAAGTATTTCTGATTCTGGGTTTCTATAAAAAAGTGTCTGTCGGGGCTTGTCCCTGTCTATTTTGTTTTTTTAGAAACTGTACCCAGTCTGAATCAAACAACCAGTCAGGCTTAGCTAGCACATAACTAGCCAATCACAGCGACTGTGTTCAAACAACGGTTATCCAATTTCTACGTGTCTTGGTTCCTTCCTTCCATAGCCATGTAGAGAGGTGTGTTGTGTGAGTGAAGTGTAATGATTTCACCTGTCAGACAAGGCTTGGAGAGAGGGCTATGGTGCAGCTTATGTTATATTATCTTTATTGTGCACTGTGTGCTTATGGTGCTTGTGAACTGGTGCGTGTTAGTGCTTGTGGACTCTGGTGGTCCAGTGGGGCATTGACCTCATCCAGCTTCACCTTTATCCTCTCTCTGCATGGCTCTGCTCCTTTCCTCACAGCAAGGCTCGGTGGATAAATTTCCACTTCCTCATTTGCCTACAACGGCGTATAGTAGGCTACAAAACTGACCAAAAGAAGGAAGACCTTGGAGGAGAAGAGAGAGAAAAAGAAAGCGCTAGATTAAAAACAGAGAGCCGAGGCTAACAATAGGATAGCCACGGAAACGTTCACTATCTCATTTTTGCTAAGTTAGCTTAATTTAGTTGGATTGGCTAGATATCAACATTGCACAGATGACTTGTTGTAGTGCTACCGAACTTGTCTACAATGAATAGGACAACCTCCACATTGCTCTTCAGCTCCTTACCATAGATTGTATCAGCGAATATAACAGCCGGCTAACCATGGAAACTAATTACCTTGCAACAAACATTTCGCTTCCACTCTCGCCCTCTTGAAAGTGCCTCTCTGATGTTGAACCCTCGTCTGATCTCTGTTTTTATTTAGCACTTTCTTTTTCTCTCTCTTCTCCTATTCCTTCTTTTGGCTTGTTTTGTAGCCTACTATACGCCATTGTAATGTAACACACCTCTCTACATGGCTCTGGAATGGAGGAACCTAGACACGTAGAAATCAGATGACCGTTGTCTGTACAGAGTCGCTGTGATTGGCTAGTTACGTGCTAGCTGAGTGTGATTGGTTGTTTGACACACCTTCAATTAAATATTATTAGTGACATGCAATGGTAAAAATTATTTCAACTGAAAATATATATTAATATATACATAATAATATTGCCTACTTCAGCTTTAATACCAACTTGTCATAACAAAGACATTTTTGTCTTGGTTAATTTCAAGTTGTCATAACAAAGACATCTTAAATAATGTCAACTTTGCATTAAAGGTGACATAACTGACCAAATGACACTTGATGACAACAGTCATAAAACTTCATAAAGACTCTTTCATGTTCATGACAGGTCATGCTTATGATGGTGTCATGTCAGTCTTATGCACACCCCTTCAAATAAAGTGTTTCCAGTTGTTTTATCATTGTAAGGGGGAAGTAGGGGCAGTGGAGCAATCAAACAACCAGAGAGCAACTGAGCTCCGTACTCACCTTCTTTCGCTTTCCACATGGAAAGTATAAAGGCACGCATGCACACACACAAAGTTTCCCTTCCATATCTCCAGCTCTATAATTACCTCAGACATCCATTTTGTGACTACTCTCAGTGAGGTAAGAAACCTGGCAGACATAGTTGTTTAGGCTTCATGGCAGATGACAACAATGCTGCAAGATGAGCAGGTCTTTTCAAGTGTTTATTTATTCATAATTTCCCCTGTCCAGAGCTGATTAAATAAGAATTCGCTATCAATTTGAAATGTGCTGCACAACAGTATGATATAGATAAAACAGATGGAACAAAGAGTTAAAGCTTACAGGAGGAAGAGAGCTATCTTTCTGTCCAAAGATCTACATGAGAATCATTATATGTTCAGTACAGATAAGGGAATGAAAATACAGAGAAAGAAATGTTGAAGAACTAGCACATATATCATCAACACACGCAAATCTGCTCATACAAAAACACAAGTGCATTACATAAACATATACAGAGTACACATAATATAGCAAAGTGAGACAGTGCTGTGTGTTCCTGAACTACATCACTTTTTCTGCTCCATTCTGCCAGTTAAAGCTGGAGTGCGGAACTCTTGTCTACCCCTTATGGCAGTGAGAGTAATTACACAAACGCTGGCTGCTTATGATGTAGTTCGCCCCGGGCTCGTGTTCAGAAATAGTTACAAAGATAGAGAGAAATTTCCACAGTTCCAAGACAATGATCCATTATTTAGGTAGAGTAAATGTAATAGCTACATTGCCTACTCCAAATATTTTACCAACCTGTCCAAGAACAGTAACGTGACATCTGTGTCTGCTCTCAGTCCCTTCTCTCAGCGCTGTCCAACAAAAAGCTAAAGCAATGCCAATGGTTATCCGTGTTTGTCCTCACCGTCGATTGCTTTCTTTTTTTGACTCTAATCCTTTCGCTGAACAGCGAGTTTCTTTTTTATCTGGAGCATCATACTATTCTTGGACGCTTCTTAGAATTTACTCCTAGTTTCTGTAGCCTACTCCGTCGCTATGGTTGCTCAAGAGCCATGTAGAGAGAGAGTTGCAGCATCTCTGTTCAATTTCAATTCAAGTGGCTTTATTGTCATGACTGCATACAATACAATGTTGCCAAAGTATATTAACACAAACTATACAATCATAATAAACAAGATAAACAATAAACAAGTCTCAATAAGAAACATTATATACAATGGACCTTTTCTTTTTACAACAATAGCAAATCGCGGAGCTCTCTATATGGCTCTGAGTTGCTCCCTGCTTCTGCTCTGGCAAACCAATCATTGCTGGTTGGTGTAAAACGCATCATTACCTGGCAGTGATAGGCTTAATCAGCATTGTGTGAACTCGTTTGGCAAGGGCTTGAATGTAACAGACGTTCATTTATATGTAGAAGTCCCACACTTTCCCCAGCTTTAATATACCATGCTGAAAAAAATGCATGCATGGCCAAGTACACACACTTGCACACAACACAAACACACAACAACTCTGAATTGTACAGACAAGTATACCAAATTCTCTTCTTTTCTTCACACATACACCCATAGATGCACAAAAGGCGAATACGTACACACCTCTCAACAGCCAGGTATAAGGACTTTATCCACAGTGACAAGGTGCCACTGTGTGTGAAAATGTCAGCCTTCAACAGTGCAGCCTGAACTCTGGCACTGTATTTAAGGTTCTCATTAGCCTCAAAGAAAATATGCAAAAAATGAAGTGTAAGAAAGCCATTTTCTCTCTATCTGCCTTTACATCTGGCGAGCAGAGGCAATGGCTTATTAAGGTTCAAAACTAGCATGTATAGACAATGCCTGGGATGTGTACACACATACATACAGGGAAACATTTTCACATTCATGCACTTACAGTACTATATATCTCAATGTAATCATAATGTGCACTAAACCCCATTAGTTACAGTCAGTGAAGTAAAAAGAGTAAATGCTGACCGCCAGACTCTGATCATCCTGAGGCAAACACCAACATTTTTTTTCTTTAAAGCACCCCGTACTCATATAACCTTTCACATTACAACAGTTAATTTCATTTGAACACAGCACAATTATGTGCACCATTTATGTAGATCATGATGATTTACACAAGAATTCCTACAAAAGTTTAAGGTTAAAGTTATAATCTTTAAGATTTCAGTCCTGATTTGACAACACCTGTGGTTACTGGTGGTAACGTAAGTGCACTTGAATAATACAGGTCCCAGAGCTCCATTCGAAATGATGTATATTGACCACTGGGGTGGTTTGTCAAAAATGCAACAGAAGCAGAGCAAACTGTGGAACTGTTTACAACAGATGCAAACAAACAGTGGGCTAGGAGGTTCCATCGTGTTGTATTGTATTAATAAAGAAACCTTAAGAAGAATCAATGTCGTTCAACTCCAGCTATGCAAGAAAACCACTATATACAAAGGCAATTACATAATGCATAATACATTGAACGGCTTTTGCTGAAAAAATGTTAAATAAAATAGATACCATAAACTGGAGTTTGATGTAGGAAGGAAATTGCAATTATTATAACTTTAACTTGCCTGTAGATGGGTCCACATTATCCACAGTTACAAGCTTATGTCTCATGCTAAAATAATTAGTTGATTCATCAATTAATTAACAACAATTTTGTTAATCAGTTAATTGGCAAAATCATTTTTTCAAGCAACAAGACAAAGAGTTTATAGTCATGCTAGCTAAAAATGCCAAACATTGGCTGGTTTCAAATGTGATGATTTGCTGCATATATCTTTTTTTTACACCATTGTAAATAGTTGTCACCTTACGCTTTCAGCACGTTTAGCCATGCTAGTGGCATGCCTCTAGGGATGGTAATGTCAGACTGTCGATCGGTCCACCACGTTTGTCCAGACCAAAATATCTCAAGAACTTTAGGGATGGATTGCCATGACATTTTGTACAAATATCCATGGTTCCCAGAGGATGAATCCTACTGACTTTTCCCAGAGGATGAATCCTACTAACTTTTCCCGAGGCATCACCATGAGGTCGACATTTGTGCTATTGAGTGAAATTACAATGGATTACAATGAAATTTGGTATATACATTCATGCCCCCCTTAGGATGAATAATTTTATTCACTTTAGGGATCTCTTAACTTTTCCTCTAGCACCATCATCAGGTCACCAAATACCAAATACCTGCAAAGCTAATGACATTCCAATCAGCCTCAGCTCTACTTTGTGTTTAGTGCTAATTAGCAAATGTCAGCATGCTAACATGCTAAACTAAAATGTTTACACGGTAAACATTAAAACTGCTGAACATCATCATGTTAGCATTGTCGTTGTGAGCATTTTATCATGCTGAGGTTATCATTTAGCTCAAAGCACTACTGTGCCCAAATGCAGCCTTACAGAACCACTAGCATGGCCGTAGACAGTTTCACTATTTTTAGACATTAAATTAATACAACAATAATCAATAACTTAATGGATAATAAAGATAGTCATTAGATGCAACCCTACTTACAACCCTACTAAGGTATAACATGTGGCCCAACTGTCTGAAAAATTCATATAAAATAAACATGACTGCCCTAGTCTCTGGACTATGTAAAATTTTCAATGGGAAGTAGGCTTTTTGAGATGTAGAAAGCCTGCACTGCCAGAAGCCAGCTATGCCAGTGCACATTAACATCTTAATAGTGGTTTTGGAGATGGTGCTATGTGCCAACATACCACACCCTCATTGTAGCCCGCACAATGCAACCGTCAGAATCCCCCAGGAACATAGAGAGAGCCTCCACAACAGTAAGCTGCTCACATGCATTTGAGGAAGGTGTGCTGCAGATCCTGATAGCTTTATCTAAAGCAGGGGGCTAGTGGGAGGGTGGGAATACAAGCTCAGTGGATCTACTCCACACAATGGAATCACACGGCATAACACAAATAAAGCCAGGGTACAAGCAAGCACACTCCTTACACAAAGACACACAGGGAGAGCGCCCTGTCCATCTCACTTTCTCTTGATTTATTTTTCTGTTCCCATTTCTTCTCTCTCCTGTTCTTTCTTTCACTTGCACATACAGACACATTGCTACCTATAGGCAGACTAGGCAACTGCCTCACATCTTATTATTTATTTTCTTAACATTATATACAACCCAACATAGTTCTTATTGATAATATTTTATGCCAGTCAGCTTAAAAGCCAACCAATGGCACATTTTCAGAGCAGGCCTCATCTCTCTCTAGTATGAATATATCTGAGTGGCTGATGCTCCCCAGGAATTGTCAGAGCAGGTTTATGACACATGCCCAACTTTGTTGATGATGGTAAACCATTACTGAAAAGGAAACCAAAAAAATTTACTGAGTAGAAATGTTGATGAAACATCAAAGACAGTATCTTCAACTAAGTCAAAACAAATCATTTTCTGCTAAGAAATATCAGAGGTTATTTTTAGCCATGCTAGCGGCTTGGCTCTAGGGATGGCAATGTCGGTCTATTGGTCGGACAGTCGGTCCACCCGAAATATCTCAACATCTACTGGATGAATTGCCATGAAATATTGAACAGATATCCTTGATGAATCATAATAACTTTAATTATACTTTGGTTTAGAACCAAATACCTGCAAATCTAATGACATTCCCATCAGCCTCAGCTGTACATGTTTAGTGTTAATTAGCAAATGTTTGCATGCACCTTAAACTAAGATGGTGAACATGGTAAACATTATACCTGCTAAACATCAGCATATTAACATTGTCATTGTGAGCATAGTAACATGCTGACATTAGCATTTAGCTCAAATTACTGATGTGCCAAAGTAGTGCCTCTAGCATGGCTGGTAAAGACTTAAAAATGTATTTGCCACATAAAATATGTATGACTTAATAAGCAACAATCATAGTTAAAGTTCATCAAGAACTCTTCATCAGGATTGTGTGGGTGTAGTCCTGCCTATTTCAAACAAGTGAGAAGAGCACAGACACAATTCAAAATGATCTCTCTTGTGAAATACCCAGACTCATAACTTAGCTGAGGCTTATGACCCTTAGTCTTGTTTTTGTTTTTACAGTTTTTATAGTACTACTCACAAGCCAGGTATTGCATACAAGTGAAATTGTTGGGGCTGTGAGAAGTAACATCAATATTCTGTGTGCATATTACACACGTTACAGCCAAGATCAGTTACACCCACACACAGACAAACACACACACCCGCACACACAGACACTCAGTGAAGGGCAGGACTTTCATAAGTTACAGCTATTCTGGCTCTTTGCTAACAACATGTCGGTCACACAAAACATTATTCTGAGAAGGAGAGACTTTATCGGGATTTTGTAACAAAGAGGGAGTTACTCGTTGAATGTGATGAGATACAGTGACGGTAAGAAGGAAACAACTAACCTCACAAGTCATCACTAATGCTTTGCTTACAATACTTGTATGGTGAAAACGTACTATTTTGACAGCCACACTTACTTTATTGAGACTTTATTCTGTATAACAGTAGAGAAAATGCAAGCTTCAACTACCCTGTTTACCCTGCTTACTTACTTGATATTGATTGACTGGGGTTTCAACTCAAAGAGGGCCTCGTAACACATATCTGCCAAGAGCCTCTGCTTTGCTTCAGCATCGTCAGATTCAACCAGTCTACTCGGTGACCTGAAACGATTCAGATTGATTTTCAGACAGTTTTTAAAGCATGTTTTTGCCTTGTTACTTAAAGGCATTATTCCCCTAAAATTCACATGTAGTACTGTGGATCTGTCATGGACTCTTAACAACCTCATGCTACACGCTCTACAGTCACACAAAATCAGAATATTGAAAAAAAATCTCAGGCTGCATCATGGAGACTTTTCTGGGGATACGCTGACAGAACACACTAATTATATGGCAATATGGGTGATGATGCAGTGTTTAATCATATCCAAAATTCCATAAATACAAGCTGTCAATTGGGGAAAAGAGTTTATGTCAGCCCCCTAGTCATTGAACGTGGTCATGTCTTTGGTGAACGGTGAACTTAACGCATCCGTTTGCAACTAATGAATGTGAATTTAACAATGCTAATGCACTGTGCATGCAGGCATTGCACCAAAATATGTGACCCTTTAGATTCTGTGACCAAAATGGTAAGCCAGTAAGATGCACATATGCAGCTACCGGTAGTACTGAGTTTTATGAACAAATCAATGCAGATTCCAACGGAAAACATCTCACTTTTTTTTGGCAAAAAACCCTGGAAGAAATTAACATGAACTAGTTAATTTTTTGGGACTGTAAACCTAGTTCAAAACTGTGAACTATGAACATGAACTAGTTCATTTTAATCTGTGTGAACTGAACTTTGAGCTAGCTCTTGTGACGTGTGAACTTGCACAACACTGCCTCTAGTGATAATTACAAGTACGGCATATGGAAATACTTTGTGGTCACTGATTTCACCCTCTTGGCATTTTGAGTTGCAGAAGTTTGTCAATACAGGCTGTAAACACTGCAGCCATTCCACTATGGCTGGCAGTTTAAGGTAAGGAAAATAAAAGCCTAAATTATATTTGCAACTATCTATCTGCTTGTATTTGCTTAAAGTTGATTTAAAAGTAGAATAACAAGTGAACATAGCATAAGCATTTGCACTACAGGAACAAACCAAATTGAACTAATTTGGATGTAAAACATCAAAGAAATATTCTATAAGACCAAAAAATTGCTATCTGATTCTCTGTCTTCAAGTCTCTTAGTAATTAATTCACCAGCAACTTTTATTGGTAACATTACCAGGGCCTTGATTTGCTAATGTCTTGCTTTGGGAGAGAGTTATTCATTTGTACAACCACTGATATCTCAGATCATAGAAATGGTATATGTGAATTCTGTCTGAGCAGGTTCTTGGGGTAGATTCCTTAAGAAGACTACGGGAAGTATCATAAGCAGCTGGAAGGTAGAATCATGACATTTACTTGCTTTTTAATAAAATAGTTCAAGAATCTTTACAAGGATTTACTTTAAGGTTTCATACCCTAGTGCACCATTGAATCTTCTTTTTGGTGTATATTAAGGAAGGAACAAACAGACACTTATGTTTAAATAGGCTGAGATTAACTTATTATACATTATCCACACACATATATACAGGATACAGTTTGCCTATAAAAAAATACATACTCTGTTGTTTGAATGTCTTTTAAAATTTAAAAATTGTATTATTAGTTAAAGTAATAATTTAGACTAGGGTTAAATCTATTTTGATAAAGGCATCTACCAGTATTCTCATCATGCCATTAGTCCTGTAAATTAAAAACTGAATCAGTATTGATTCTTCCGCAGGTTCAACTACGGAAATCTTGTTACGACTTTTTCTTCCTCTAGATAGTCAAGTTTGATTGTCTTTTTCAAACATATTTTTTTGATTTTGGGGTGAACTGTCCCTTTAAGCCATGCACTTATATGAGTGCATTTCACAGCTGGCTTTACACTACTCTGTCTAGCCAGTGAAAATATAGGATCATGTGTGACATAATCTGTAGTCAAGTTGGAGGGAGGTAGAAAAGTTGTAAAGTTGTGCAAGTTCCAAGTGCAAGCACAAGGTGACAACTATTTACAATGGTGTAAAAATACATAGAAGTGGAAAATAATCACATTTGAAAAGCTTGAACAAGCCAATCTTGCAGATTAACCGATTAACAAAATTGTTGTTAATTAATTGATTAATAAACTAAAAAATTGTTGCCGCGGGAAAGACTAACAAAGAATCACACAGCAAATGTAGCTGTTATTGTTATCTCTGAAGATAGATATGACAATATAAAGAAAGACTTACTGTAATGCTAAATGTTTTCACATCAGTTATTCAAGTGTTTTTCTTGTTGTTCATAACCTAGCCACATCAAGTATATTCACGTAACATGACCTAATATATAATAAAAATAATTTTGATGTGTGTGCGTGAGAGAGAGGCGAGTAGGTGCTCTTATGATTAGAAATATCGGTTACATAGATTAACCTCCAATATTATAATAATAATAATAATAATAATAATAATAATATATATATATATATATATATATATATATATATATATATATATATATATATATATATATATATATCATGTGATGTGTATAACACTCATCATTGCATCCTGTATGAAAAAGTTGGGTGGTCTTCTCTGTCTGACAGACGTTATAAGCATATGTGTCTGCTTATTTACAAGGCCCTTATTGGGAAGTTGAAGCTTATATCTCTTCTCTGCTAGTTTTTGGTCCTCTGGACCATATCAAAGACAGTTTAATGACGGGCTTCCTCTGCAAGTCTCTTGCGTTTGTACTGAACTTGGAAGAACTGATTTTAGTTTCTATGCTCCGACTGCCTGGAATTCTTTACAAAGCACCCTAAAAATGACTTCGTTTTTTATCTGTATCTTTTATTAGTTTGTTTCTTTTAATAATTAAAACTGTTACTCAACATTATTGTAAATAACGGCCACCCCTCAATGATTTTTCAAGTTTAAATAAAGGCAATATATAACATTGTTAGCCAAAATTTAACTTTTTGCTCTTTTGTGGTTTATGTTTCTGGCTGAAAAGACAGAGAGACAGAACAGAGACAGAACAGAGACAGAAAGAAAGTCATAGAGGGAGGCCAAAGGAGAGGCAAAAGGAGACAGAAGGAAAGTCAGAAGGAGAGACTAGAAAGGAGACAGGGAGAAAATAGACAGGAATAAGGAGAACAGAGACAGAAGAAAGGAGACCGAAAATGAGGGAATTAAAGTAAGAAAGGTAGGTAAGATGCATATGTGAGAAAGAGATAATTTATTTCCTTTACAGGAACATCAAGACGTTAAAAGAAAAGGTGGGTATAGAAATTGCAATGCTGCTTTGGTTTAATGTAAATATATTTGGGTCTATGGATGTGGTAAATTGTGGTAATGTGGCAATTTAAAGAATTTTTCAACCTTATTCAAGACATGAAATGTGCCTTTAAACATAATTTTTGAATATATTTCTGACTGTGAAAAAAAATCTATATGCATTTAAAGATGCCTAACATCCATCAAATTAAGAAGTGGGAGAGGAATACTAGGAAGTGGATCCTGGAGGCCATGGGACAGGTCATACAGGAAGTTGAAGCAGGCAGGCTCACTGCACAGTAGGCAGGGTCACTGCACAGTAGGCAGGGTCACTGCACGGTGTGCAGCCAAGCAGTCTGGGGTCCCGTTTGGCGAATGTTGCCAACTTCTCTCCGCTGAAGATGAAAATTCCCTGGTGGAGTACTGTTTGTATTTTGTTTCCACTGATGAGGCCTCAGGTCCTGGCCCACGCTCTGGCCATATACAACCTCCGCCACCCAGATGCACCAAAGACCGTGCTTGGCCAGACGTGGTGGATCAACTTCAGGGAGCGGCACCACTATCGTCTTACTGCCCAGACCCTAGACATGATAGACCATGGACGGGCATCCTGACAGTTGTTTAGGAACTGGTTTGTCAGGTACTTCTTGAAGTTCGCAGTGTCGCTTGTCATGGACGGACAATAGTCCCATCTTGATCCAGAGCTGGTCTGGGCAGCACAGAGGAAGAGGGTCATTCACCTGTGCTTGCTGCCACATGTCTCATATCCTGCAGCCTCTGGATGTGAGTTTCTTTGTACCCTTGAAGGCAGATTTCTCTGGTCTTACAGGAGATCTATCTGCAGTGAGCCACTGTTTCTTGGTTTCCATGAAGGAGTTTTCAAGGGTCCTAAGAGACTCTTACCAGAGGCTGAAGGATTTAAGTGGCTGGATTCTTTCTGGGCCACGCCTGATGCTATCTACCCCTTCCAACATCCCCCATCCCCTGAGCCCACCCCCTGTCTCCCAGAATTCACCTATCTCACCCATTAACAGCAGAACTGTCCCACCTCCTGGCTGAGATTAACTATGCCCTCAATGCTGGCAAGGTCATAAGAAATACCACCAAGGCCCGAGTACTGACAGCTCAGGAGATGTCCAATGTCATCAAGGAGGTGGAGAACCATGCTACAAGGCTGGAGGCCCAAGCTCTGGCTAGAAGAAACAGAGAGCAGCGGGCTGAAGACACCAGCCTGGCAGCCACTACCTCTGCCCTGCCTGGCGGCTCCCACCCCAGCTGCCATAGAACAGTGTCCCTCAGGGCTGCTGAGGGACACTATTTATATAGCGCCAATTCATAACAGAAGTTATCTCATTGCACTTTTCCTATAGAGCAGGTCTAGACCGTACTCTTTATAATATTAATATAAAGATAATATATTATCCACAAGACTTGTGAACTTTTTGGAAACTTTGCCTCCATCTCTGGTGGTAAAGTGTTCATTCTTGTGATGTCCTTGCTCTGCACTTCCCTGAGATGACAGTATTTCTCTTTGGGTACTTTTTTTCTTTATTCTACCATGATGGCTATCACTTCCCATGCTAACTACCATGTATCAAAGTGTGCTGTGATATTAATTTAAATTCATACCTCCCTGCTCTAATGAAGAGTCAGTCTGTGTGTATGTTTGTTACCTGCAACACCGTAGATCTAATCTGGCCCCACACATTTCCAAAGTATCTTAAAATAACGCATGTGATGAATGTGCAATTTCCTTAAATTACGGCTGGCTGCCGTACTCAGGGCTGGATGAAAATCTTAAATGGGGCTTGAACAGCACTCCTTACAACAAGAAATCAATATGCCATGCAGCCTAGAGAGGCGACTCGCTATCTACTGTGGCTGAGGCAACGTGCAGGGTAATTTCCTCTAAATGCTACAAACACAGCTCAGCCACTTCACCGACACAAATAGAATCCCAGTAACACGCTCTGACACGCATACTCTCAAGAAGATGCATGCTGAATGTGTGTGCTGGTGTGTGTGTGTTTTCAGGTGTTGTGAGTAATGTATAGATATTTGCTTGAGTGAAATTTATTTTGAGTATGTGTGTTTTGTCAGATAAGCTGTGTAATATGTATTGCTATTTTTTGTGTGTGTTTAAAGGTATTATAGAACATGTACAATATATGCTAGTGCAAGTTTGTGCAAATACATGTGTGTCTGTCTGTGTGTATGTGCCAAACTCTACTCATAGCAAATACTCAACATTCAAATGACATATTTATCACACAGTATATGAGTATTAGAATTCAGAAACATTACATGAGTAAAACAGAAATGAATGAAATTGAATTGAATATTCATTTTACCTGATAAAGACAAGGAGGTTCTCTGTGATGCTGATTCACAGAAACCTAAAACTGTTCACCTGCTCCACCTCCGCTCCACTGATGAAGACAGGGGTGTGTGTCTTTGCCTCCTTTTTCATGAAATTAACTATCAGCTCCTTGGTTTTGCTGACGTTAAGCAGTAGGTTGTTCTCTTTGCACCACCCTGCAAGATTGTTAATTTCCACGTGATATGAAGTCTCATCATTGTTTGGCCAATGATGGTAGTGTCATCCGCAAACTAGTTAAAAATCATTGGCCATTTTTGATCAATGCAAGAAACTAGTCTGCACAATACTGAAGCAGATCACTGACAAACATATTTTGTTTGTGAAGGATAAATTAATGTACTTATTTCTCACTTCTCTCTAACATCATGTGGCCACTGAAACTAACTGACTAGCCAACAACAAGGAATTCTACCAAAAATAACTATAAAACAAATGCTTCTTTTAATGAATTATGACATTTTGGAGGAAATGTTTACAGATAACAAAATTGAAACATATGATTAAAGACTTAAATTTTCTTCAACTTCAAACTCTAAACAAACACAGTATTGTAAAATGTGATTCCGAGTTCTGTGGCTCTTCATATGGTGTAATCAGGAATAGAGCTCTCCTGAGTGAGGGAGGGTTGCAGGTGAGTGAGCTCAGACCATATCCATTATCAAATATAATCTATTCTCCTCTGTGGAGATGCTATCTGTCCCAGGCCCTACAGGAACAATACAGAGGATGTGCTAGCACTGTTGTTGGATTGGTTTGCTATGGTACTCATCAGATAAGCTGGGATGCTCCCTGCAGGTTCACATATACTACATTAAGTCTTTGTTTGTGTGTGTGTGTGTGTGTGTGTGTGTGTGTGTGTGTGTGTTGAACCTTCCTACTACATGAATATAGTTCTGTAGTTCTTTGGCAAAGTAGTTTACTCAAAAAATGTTCAAGGATGTTAGAAAGCCTGACCTGTGACTTGGAAGGTGGTAGGAGGCAGACTCGAGAAACGTTGTCAAAGTCTAAAAAATAGATTTATTTACAAGTGCCACCATAATACATATGTAAACAGTAAACAGTTACTTAGAAAACTCATCTCATATTAAAGCAACTTACTGAAGGTACTTTTATTAATAAACATACACAGTACAATCAAGACTTCAGAATACCTTACCTTATTACATGTAAACTCTATAACCATACAAATGAACCATAGAAAAGGTTTCAGTCGTAGTCAAATACAAATTACAAATTAAACAAATCACAAAATAAATTTAACTCAATACCATGACGAGAGCATAAAAGCATGAAGTCGCTAGAAAGCATAGTGAGTATGGTGAGAACAAAGACCGCTAATGATTAGTTCAAGAAAACTCAAGATTGAATGAATAAAAAATTACAGCACGCATATAGTACTTGTCTGACAAACACAGAACAAACGTTCAGAGAGCGTGCCCATTTGGAGCGTGCTGATTGCTTGGCCCCTAGAAGTGCTGCTTGCAGCGTTGTCAAAATCGCAGAATGGCTGCTTGCAGCATTCTCGCTCATCCGATCGACTTGAGATATGTGTAGGACAGTCATACACACATACATACATACATACAGACAGAGATTCCTTCCTTTATAGTTAGATGATGCACCTATTGGCCAAATGGCATTTGTCTGGACCCACAGAATCCAGGACAAAAAAATATTTTGTTTCTGAGACTTATGGTTCAAAAGTTACAGGACAAAACAAAGTTTGTCGTTATAACGCCACCATCAGGCCAAATTGCACCAAATTCCACTCTGCACTCCATTGGTTCTTCAGCAATACACTTGCCAAGTGTGACGTCAATCAGATGAATGGTTGTCGAGAAAATTGAAGGACAGTCATATGTACAGACAGAGACTCCTTCCTTTATAGTTAGGCTAGTGCAGTGCCCGTTCATAACGTGCCTTTTCAGAACATACCGATTGCTTGGCTTCCAGTATTGGCTGCTTCAACACATAGAAAAATGAATACTGTTAATTTGAGGTGTGAATGAGTATATACACTAACAACATGAAAGAAACTAACATTCTGTTATACACAGATGCTAAGTAGGCCTACTGTAATAGTGAATATTTTCTCATTTCAAGTATGAGGGCTGCATTTAAAAATAAAATAGCATACATAACAGAGAGCTTTTGAAAAAATGTGCATACGAAAATAAAGTGGATCGATCATATTGGGTTCTCAGATTGTTAATTTTCTGTGCTTTCAGTTTGGATCATTTGAGTGGGTATATTTGCTCAAAAGATTTCTGCTTATATGAGACATACTGGTTTGGAACTGCCTGTAGAAGTAGCCTAAAAGCTGTGTTTTCGCTGTCTATTTTTCTCTGAGAGCACACACCAGAAAAACTTTTCTCTGAAGCCCGTACAGCTCTGATCGCAGGCTGTTCTCATGTTTATGGTTTTATTATTATGCAGTACAAACATCTGAAACTATTGGTAAAAATAACTCATGCAGGGACTTGAGGGTTTAATGAGTTTAAATAGTTTTTTTTGATATTTGACTACAGTGCACGTTTATCCATTTCCAGTAAGGCCCTATGCAATTTCCAAGTCATCATATTTTATCCTAAGTAAGAAAATCCATTCACACTAATCAAAATTAATTTCCAGATTCCGAGAAATGCTCTACTCCAGCAGCGGAGAATCGTCACAGCTTCAACACCCTGTTCTTTCTGTAAGAAAAGCTCATTCAGACCAAATCAGGCATTGCTGTGTTTAGCTGCAGGGTTGTGCAGTGGTGTGTGGGGGTGTGGGCATGTTAATTTGTGCTTTAGAACGTAACCGCTGTGATCATAGTTTTGAATAGCACCTGGTTTCAGTGATATTTCAGGCTAACTGTGGAGAGTTTTAAACAGTCTGATCGTCGGATTGGCCACAGGAGCGTGACTTCAGGTTACTCCTGGACAGCATACTCCATGCTCAGACACAGAGCTGAGTTTATTAATACTAAATGTGTCATGTGTCCAAACATGTTTTTGCTGTGTACTTACTTTTCTCTGACTTGCTGTACATTTTGGATCCCCTCCTCTGCATGCAGCAGAGCCCTGAAGCCCTGCACCGCTGCTGTACAGAGAGCATCTCGGATCACTTGTTTATTCAAAGTTAATTAATTAATATTAAATGTGTCACGTGTTCAAATTGCACCAAATTCGACACTGCACTCTCTTGGGTCCTCAGCAACACACCCGCCAAGTGTGAAGTCGAAAGTCAAAATTGAATGACAGACATACAGACAGACAAACAGATTCGTTCCTTTGTAGTTGGACTAGTGCAGTGCCCGCTCAAAACGGGACTTTCACCCAGGAGGCCGCTGTTCGCTTCTCATGTGAAACCAATAGTCAACATTGACTTCTTTTTAACTAACTTATAACCAAGTAGTTTTGGTACCTAAACCTAAACCTAACCAAACTGCGACCATTTCATAACGTTAACTGTGTATTTATTATTGTTACCATGACGATGAAGGTCACCTGACTTTGTCTTTTCCTGCACATCCAAAACTCATAAAATGTGAAATGTTTCTGGGTTACTTACTGTTTATCAATGACAATAATAGATGATATGCACCTACTGGCCTATTGGAAGGTGCAGTTTGAAGCATTATAATGGTAGTGATACCAACTGATTACAACTGATCAATAAATAACTGTGTGGTGTGTGCTGCACTCATCTGTCCAGCTGACTTTATATGCTGTTGTGTGGGCAGCGTTTCACAAAGTTTAGCCTGTCTCTCCCTCCCTCTCTCTGAAATATTCTGAATCCTATTATGTTTTTATGGTTACACCATTACAATCATTTTATAAACACTTCCCCAAAAAATCTACCTGAAATCTCTACCTTCCAAATAAACTTGTGGAGTTTTTTCTTCAGTAGTTTTAGGTTTACATATGTTTGGGCTATAGTGGGTGCTGGCAGACCTGTTAGGATGACACGACGATGGCCTATTAAGTGCAAACAAAAAGGTACACTAAAATGCTAATGATGTGTCTGTGAATGTGAGAAATAACAATTAACAACTTAAATTAACAATTTAAGGCACAGAAGTCAGATTATTTTTTATCTTTTATGTTGCAATGTTGTGTGATCAAATTGAAAAAAACAAGTGAAAGAGCACTCTCGCTCCTCCCTCCTGGAGCTGTCCATGGTTCTGACTGTTTTTTTAAACTATGTTACTACTATTATGTACCTTATCACCTCCAAAACAATGCTAGTTGCTGTTGTTTGTTGTTTGTACATGAGAGCTTTGCTTTTCCACCCTTCCCCCCCGAAAAGTCTCTCTCCTCTCCTTCTGTCACTTTCAGCAGGTATTTCTGCCTCCGGAGCTGCAGAGTCTGGATCTATGACTGCAGGCCACCTACTGCTCCCATGTTCTTGCTTGACAACCGCTACTACAATTATTATAATTAGTCGTATTACTATTATTATCATTATTAATCCTATTATTATTATTATTATTATTATTATTATTATTATTATTAGTAGTAGTAGTAGTAGTATATTATTTTATTAATATTAATATTACCAATAACATGACATTATTATTATTATTATTTAAAAATTATATGTGTATTTGCCTTGTGCTACTGTATGCTCTCTTACCTCCTGCTCTCTCTCTCTCTCTCAACCCAACCGGCAGTGGCAGATGAGTTAATGAGTTAACTTCTGTTATGAATTGGCGCTTTATAAATAAATTGAACTGAATTAAAATTTAAATTGAATTGCTACAATTCCTGATTCCACACTTTCACCTATGACAATTCACTTTTGCCAATGGAAGGCTATCGCCAGGCCTATCATTCACTGACCAATCTTTCTTCGAGAGGTAGGCTATTTAACCGGAGCCCCCTCTCCTTATTATTGCCATTCTATACTGTTCTTAAATTATCTAAGAGGATTTCTATCATCCATATTACCAATACCATATTGGTAAGGCCAGTCAAGTGTTGTTTGAAAGTGTAGCCTGTATTCTTGTAGTAAGTGTTGTGTGTATGTAGGCTACAGCCAAACTGCAGCCACATAGCACGAAAGTGTATCCTTTGAGTTGATGATGGCTACGGGATGGCTACGTTGGAAAACAACCTGAACAATGTGTATACTATCAGGGAAATGTTGAGTGAGGGGGCTTGCTTGCAGACCTAGTTTAACATTTGACCAAACACTCCTCCAAACATTTCCTTGTCAACTAACTAAAATGGCGATTGTTATTAGTACGTTAGTTATGGTGACAACACACTTCAGTGGGGCCATAAAGTAGGTCGCGGACTACTTTGGGATCATCCTCGAAGGGCTTCCAGTGCTGACAGGCATGAGTAGTGTTGCGAGGGCTTGCTGCCTTTTTCTTGGCCTAATCAATGCAGTCAATCTTGAATATCCTTTAAAACTGGAGCACACCTTTGAGTTCTTCCGGAGGCTGTTCATGGAGTTGGACCCCAAACATCCCAAACAATCCTTAAAATTCAGCACCCTGAAGAACAAGCTCCTGGCTTAAAGCAACCTGACAAAGCAATAAATCCATGTCAGTGTTTATTTTCTATTATTTTGTTTTTATTGTATTTGTGGGAGGGAGAAAATGGAGTAATGGACCCATGGATATGTCATCCTAATCCTACATGTATCAGTTGCCCATACAGTGATAATAACAGAGACCACATAAAAAGACATGTGCACGTTTATATTGCACATTACTGCCATTTCTGAATACAGCACCAGGCAGCAGCAATTGAAACTAACCATAGCAGGGTTATGTAACATTGTAAAATGTTTTTTCAACTTAACAGAAAAGGTGAATCCCAGTTCAGTGGTCCACTGGCAAGAAAACAATACCAAACACATTCACCAGGTACATAAACCATAGAATGCCGATCATTGGAATGTCAAGGCATGCATGAATTCAGAGTTTATATCAATATAAAATATTGCCTTAAGAAAACTTTTCCTAAACAATTCCTAAAAGGTAGCAAAGTGATTTCATAGCACAGTTTAATAACCTAAAGACACCAGATTGATTTATTCGCTCAGAGATAAGTTTTGGATTATTTTCAGGCACTATGGGCAAGACTACATAATGTGAGGACATTTTGACAACCATTCATTGGCCACACGGGTAACTAAAATGCCTCAATTGTTTCCATTCCAAATTAGTTATTGGGTGAATCAAAATATAGCAATTCATTAAGTGTAGATTTGATGGTTTCAAGGAACCAAAGGGTTAGGGGTCAATGTATTTTGCCTATGAGACCTTAGGCATTAACCCTTTAAGGTTTACAATCTCACATGTGAGATCGAATTTTGAGAACTCAACATGTAGTATGTATATAGTGATGATGATGTAGCAATGGTCACTGGTCCTAGAAAGCTATGGAGCTGAATACATGATAATAATATATTTTTGTATCATGTTTATCCTCAGTAGACATCACTAAATACATAAGTCAAAAGTAGTACAAACTGTTTCCATATTTTTTTTCTTCTTCTTCTTTTCCTTTCGGCTGTTCCCTTTCAGGGGTCGCCACAGCGAATCATGTGCCTCCATCTATCTACCTGTCCTCTGCATCCTCTTCACTCACACCAATTAACTTCATGTCCTCTCTCACTACATCCATAAATCTCCTCTTTGGTCTTCCTCTAGACCTCCTGCCTGGCAGCTCCAACCTCAGCATCCTTCTACCAAGATATTCACAGTCTCTCCTCTGAACATGTCCAAACCACTTCAATCTGGCCTCTCTGACTTTATCTCGGAAAAATCTAACATGAGCTGTCCCTCTGATGTACTCATTCCTGATCCTGTCCATCCTCGTCACTCCCAAAGAGAACCTCAACATCTTAAGCTCTGCTACCTCCAGCTCTGCCTCTTGTCTTTTCTTCAGTGCCACTGTCTCTAAGCTGTACAACATCACTGGTCTCACCACCGTCTTGAACACCTTTCCTTTCATTCTTGCTGATACTCTTTTATCACACAACACACCTGACACTTTTCTCCACCCGTTCCAACCTGCTTGCACTCGCCTCTTCACCTCTTTTCCACAGTCTCCATTGCTCTGAACTGTTGACCCTAAGTACTTAAAGTCCTGCACCTTCTTCACCTCTGCTCCCTGTAACCTCACTGTTCCACCTGGGTCCCTCTCATTGACACACATGTATTCTGTCTTACTGTGGCTAAGCTTCATTCCTCTGTTTTCCAGAGCAGACCTCCATCTCTCTAGATTTTCCTCCACCTGCTCCCTGCTCTCACTACAAATCACAATGTCATCTGCAAACATCATAGTCCATGGAGATTCCTGTCTAACCTCATCTGTCAGCCTGTCCATCACCAGAGCAAACAAGAAGGGGCTCAGAGCCGATCCTTGATGCAAACCCACCTCCACCTTGAACTCCTCTGTCACACCTACAGCACACCTCACCATGGTCTTACAGCTCTCATTCATGTCCTGCACCACTCTAACATACTTCTCTGCCACTCCAGACTTCCTCATACAATACCACAGCTCCTCTCTCGGCACCCTGTCATATGCTTTCTCTAAATCTACGAAGACACAATGCAACTCCCTATGACCTTCTCTGTACTTCTCCATCAGAATCCTCAGCGCAAATACTGCATCTGTTGTACTCTTTCTAGGCATGAAACCATATTGCTGCTCACAAATGCTAACCTCTGCCCTTAGCCTAGCTTCCACTACTCTTTCCCACAACTTCATTGTATGGCTCATCAGCTTTATTCCTCTGTAGTTGCCACAGCTCTGCACATCTCCCTTGTTCTTAAAAATTGGCACCAGTACACTTCTCCTCCATTCCTCGGGCATCCTCTCACTCTCCAAGATCTTGTTAAACAAACTAGTCAGAAACTCTACTGCCACCTCTCCTAGACACTTCCATACCTCCACAGGTATGTCATCAGGACCAACTGCCTTTCCACTCTTCATCCTCTGTAACGTCCTCCTCACTTCACTCTTGCTAATCTTTGATAATTCCTGCTCGACACCAGTCACTTCTTCTACTCTTCGTTCCCTTTCATTTTCCTCATTCATCAACTCTTCAAAGTACTCCTGTCAATACATTTCCATCCTTATCTTTAATCACCCTAACCTGCTGCACATCCTTCCCATCTCTATCTCTTTGTCTGGCCAACCTGTACAAATCCACCTCTCCCTCTTTAGTGTCCAACCTAGCATACAAGTCCTCATATGCTCTTTGTTTGGCCTTTGCCACCTCTACCTTCACCTTACGCTGCATCTCCCTGTACTCCTGTCTACTCTCTTCAGTCCTCTCAGTGTCCCACTTCTTCTTAGCTAACCTTTTTCTCTGTATACACTCCTGCACTTCCTCGTTCCACCACCAAGTCTCCTTGTCCGCTTTCCTCTTTCCAGATGACACACTGAGTACCCTCCTACCTGTCTCCCTGATCACATTAGCTGTAGTGGTCCAATAATCTGGGAGCACTTCCTGACCATCCAGAGTCTGTCTCAGCTCCTCCCTGGAAACTACACAACATTCTTCCTTTTTCAACTTCCACCACTTTGTCCTCTGCTCTGCCTTTGTCCTCTTCATCTTCCTCACCACCAGAGTGATTTACACACTACTATCCTGTGTTGTCTGGCTACACTCTCCCCTACCACTACTTTACAGTCACTGGTCTCTTTCAGATTACAACGTCTACACAAGATGTAGTCCACCTGAGTGCTTCTACCTCCGCTCTTATATGTCACCCTATGTTCCTGCCTCTTCTGGAAGAAAGTGTTCACTACAGCCATTTCCATCCTCTTTGCAAAGTCTACCACCATCTGTCCTTCTGTGTTCCTGTCCTGAAGACCAAACCTGCCCATCACATTCTCTTCACCTCTGTTCCCTTCACCTACATGCCCATTGAAATCTGCACCACTGCACCACTCTCTCACCTCTGGGGATGCTCTGCATTACTTCATCTAACTCACTCCAGAATGTCTCCTTCTCTTCTAACTCACATCCTACCTGTGGGGCATAACCACTCACAACATTGAACATCACCCCTTCAATTTCCAGCTTCAGACTCATCAACCTGTCTGATACTCTTTTCACCTTTAGAACATTCCTCACAAACTCAAGTCATAGTCCCAACATTCAAAGTCCTTACTGTCAGTCCTACATTCTTAGCTTTCCTCTTCTCTCTCTGCCTACGGACACACCTTCCTCCTCTCCTTCTTTGTCTTTGACTAACAGTAGTCCAATTTCCACCGGTACCCTGTAGGTCAACAGCACCGGTGGCGGTCGTTGTTAACCCGGGCCCTGATCGATCCGGTATGGAAGTCATTTTCACGATTTGCATTTTTAATTTGGCATGTGTTTTACGTCGGATGCCCTGCCTGACACAACCCTCTGCATTTATCCAGACATGGGACTGGCACAAGAAGACAATGGCTTGTGCCCCTTTGCGGTTGCATTGTTTCCATACTTTTTTTTAGAAAATTGAAAATGATTTTTTTTTCTGCTATTCATTCCCTGAACTTAAATTCTATATGTAAATCTAATGATAAAATAAATTCAATATCAAACAAATATCGAAAATTGTGCTGCCTTAAATAAAAAAAAGAGTGGATTTACTTAATATAATTAAATTGAAGTGATTCAATTGCATTACCACTTTAGTTAACCCATACTTTAATTTAGTGAATACCTTCAAATATATATATTTAAATTAATTTTGATTAAAAAAAATACATGTTGATTCAGAAAAATAAAATTAGTGCAAACTGTTGCCATCATTAACAAAAAAAAGAAAGAAAGAAAGAAAGACCATATACAGGTCTGATGTCATACCCAAATTTCTGAGGAGACTTTTTAAAGCTTGGATTTATAGGTTTGAGGCCTGCCACTTGCCACAGGAGAGCAAGTGGCCCCCAAAATGGCAACACTGCAAGGGTCTGTATTTGTGTGGGTGTATGTTAAAGTTATCAATGAGAAGATTAAACATGAACCAATAAATCCAGTTTGAAGCCAAAGACACTGTGCAGTGATTAAAAGTCATAATGGCAGCAATAATATTTGCGTTCGACATTAACATTTTGAAATTTACCTTTCAATTGTCCAGGCACAAAAGTCACAGGTAAAAATGACAATAATTTACTTTTTAAATTTTGTTTGCGAATGCAATTCAGACAAACTAACGGTCGAAAGCATCCAAACAGTGTCAACATATAAATGATTCAATTTATGAATTTTATTAAAGTGGCTATATGTAACGTTTTCATATATTATATTTTTTTCATATTTAGATTGTAAATAACAATAGGCAAAGCAGAGTGATACAAATGAATGTTCAGATAAGGCCCAAGGTGACCTGCTTTTGCTATTTTATTTTTCACATAACGGACTGGTATTCGAAATACCATATGGCTATTGTAGTTTTTATTTGAACCATTTTGTAGTTCTTAAGAGCTGCCTTACCTTTAGACCTAACTTATATATAGCTAACTAAATTGTTACAACTAACCCCATAATGACAACTAAACACAAAAGATGGGGTGAGGCAGGGAAAGACAGTAAGGTCTGTTGCCATGTGAAATTGAGCACATACTGCAAGAAATTACAAAACCTCAGAAAACAAAAGTAAACTTTACAGCAGTGGTAAGCAAATAGTGGCCCGTGGGCCAAATCTGGCGAAAGCTGACATTTTTCATTGTTCAAAACATTTACTTAATTTTCCATAAATCCACCAAATATATAAGAATGTAAATACAAGGCTTGTATAAATCCCAATAACTATGACTTCATACAGTAACATCTAACACTGCCCCAATGTGCAGAGAGGCAGCAGGCTTTCTGAACAGTGCATGGTGCTGAAATTAAGTCTAATAAACTTACCAGATGAATTACACATAAATAATATAATTTAGCCTATTTGACCAGAACAGATTTGTGTCACCAACAGTACTTTTATCCAAACATAAATGAAGTATCAGCAACAGCTCATTATTGTGGATAGTCATTCTTTAAGTGATTTAAAGGTTAGGGGTGAGTTACGTTTTCTTCTACAGGAAGATGTTGAAGTGTTGACACATGCACAATACATTTCTTCAGATGCATATTTTGCGGTGTGGTCTCAATTTGTAATTCTTCACTCTTATTGTTACAACTTACCCTTACGTAGTGGGGCAGGTTGTAACAATGGAATTCCTTGTATTTGACATAAAAATGTATTTTGGGTCATTGTGACTGATTCAGTGAGAGCAGGTCACAATTCTCTAGGTTGGTGCTTTGCTAACGTTATCGTTCTTCTTGTTGCTTTCCCTGGCACTTGGCCAGGCTGTGGAGGCTGAAGGAACATCACCGCCCACCCGCCACTGTTCTTCTGAGGTAAAATGTTTGAACTGTGAGCGGTTCCTACTTTGCGGAATACTTGGATCGACTCCTGATTGGTCAATCAAGGCATACTGTGTTGGACGTATCGTGGGGAAAATATGCATTTGTTTCATATCAGTATTCTGAATGTAATGTAGTGTGACATAATGTGAAGATACATGATATTTTGTTTTTGTTTTTTTGTTTATGACTTTTAACTTGTCCAGTCCGGCAAGTAAATTTCTCTTCCACTTGCCCTAAAAAATGATCCACTTGTTCTGGACAAGTGGACAAGCCTTAATGTTGAGTCCTGAAAATGTACTTCTTCATGCGTGAATGTGTGTGTAAATGCTTATGTGAGTGTGTGTATATGTAGCTGTCCTTAAGGACCTCAACCTCCCCAACCAGAGCCTTCAGCACTTATAGTGAACCTGCATTATGAGGTCAAATGTGTGAACCCATTCAATAGGAGTTTTTTGACAGCTTCATACTTAGTGTCCTTCCGCAAAGTGTCCTTCAGCAGATTAGTGCAATTAGATTTGCTCTTATTTCAAAATTTTATTGACCAATTTCAAAGTTTGTCATTAAAGGAAATGAATGCGTTAAGATGGAAACAGAACATGCATGTCCTAAATGCTGGATTAGCAGTTAATTTGAGGGTGGAGAGAGAGGATTTGAGTGACTATTGATTGGGTTGGTGTTCACTCTATTAGTGGGTAGCCATGAGGTGAAAAAACATAAAAAAGATTTTTTCCCCATGCATATTATATATATATTAAGCTCTCCAAAAATACCATGACAAAGAAATCGAGCAAGAAAATGGAGGACTTGTTAAACTCCACTCCAACACAGAAGAAGGGAGGAATTTGAACAGTTTTTGATTATAATGCTAAGGCTAAGGCTAATGAGAACAGGGAATGTTCTTTTTCACTCTATAATCAGTGAAGAAAATAGAGCAGCATTGGAGAGCTAGCTGTGATGAAACTGCATCCATGCTTTTTTTGGGTATTGCCAAACTGGAAACAACATATTATTAACTACTTCTGTGAGCAAATGAGGAGAAAAAGTAAAACTGAAGACTACATTAAGTGTATTGGGTGTGTGTTTGGGGTAAACCACAATACTGAGAAAAACAAAATCAAACTTTCATGTCAACATTTTTCAAACATTTTTTTTTTCCTGCAATGATGATCTCTCACACAGAAATTAATCATAAGGTTGGTTCCAGTAAATTCAGACCTCACCCTTAAGGACAAGGTGAGCTCAAATGTCTGAAAGGAGCTAATGTTAGAACTGCTGCTTAAAGGAACCAGTTGAGATGGTTTGGACATCTGAACCCTGAGGGGTGGCTGTGGTTTAGTGGTGTGGCCCACAACCCAAATTACTTGTGTGTGTAACTGATGAGCAGTTAGCATCTGCCATCAGTGTGTGTGTGTGTGAATGTGATATGTAGTGTGTGAAGCGCTTTGAGTGGTCAGAAGACTAGAAAGGCGCTATACAAGTACAGTCCATTTACCATTCCCTTGGACGCCTTCCTGTGGAGGTAATCCAGACATGTCCAACTGGTAGGAGACCCGGGCAGAAAAGGAGGGAATATATATCCCATCAGGATTGTCCCCCAGAAGCTGCTTAATGAAGTAGCTAGGGAGAGAAGTGCCTGGGCTTTTTTTTTGCAATCTGGATTCGCATGAGTGGCAGAAAATGGATGGACAGTTAAGATAAGTAATTTTGATAGATATTTCTTAGGGAACCTTGACCGGAGCTCTTCCTGTTTTTGAGATGATAGAAAACTTCTGACAACACTATTTTTGTTTTTTGTTTTTATTAAATATGATGAATGAAAGAAAAAAGTATTGTTGATTGATGTTACTTTAAATAAATCATGCTGTAACTTCGTACATCAAATGAATGTATTTTCTGCATTAACTAAAGCAGAAAAATGCATTATTCAGTTGTGTTATCATAAAAAAAAACTGCTTCTGGGACTATTTTGAGCTGATATGGAAAGAGTATCTGGATCCAGATTTCACATAATTACTTAAGGAACAGCTATGGATGAGTCGACAATATAAGGTTTCACTTTGGCACTCAAAAGTGCAGGCTGTCATTATCAACGTTTTTAGATATTACCTCTTAACACATTTATGAACAAAAAAACCTCAAAATTGATCCTGCCAGTTTTTATTTGCAGCCCACTTTCCAAACTCACCTCTCCTGTGCTCTTCATGATCGGCTGAAGTCAGCCTGATATCCTGGAGATCACACCCCTCTCACTGCTCCTCTTCAAGCTCATTATCGCTGTTAAATTATTTCCTCCCACAAGAACGTTAATTAACACACACGTCCAGACCACGTCTGGCACAAATTGATTACAACATCAGAGCCAGTGAGTGTGTGTGGCTGGCCTCTGCAGGAACAAAAGGCGATTGGCCCTCAGTGGGGCCTGTAGGCCTCTAATGGCAGCAGAAACATATTACATATGCCAAACAACGTATAGCATACTACCTGCAGTGTGTTTGTGTGTGCATGTAAAAAAGAGTGCAAGTCTTCCATGCACATGCCAATGAGAGAAGGGAGGTAATGCATGCGTGTAGCTTTAAGGGATAGTGGTAATCAAGAGGGCACAAAAACAAAAAGACAAGTGCCTGTGTGGCAGCACAAACACACACATACACACACAAACACTTCAAACTGAGGCTGTGAATTTTGTCATTTCGACAGAGCAGGATGGGTAATTTCAGGCTTGGCCTCAATCACCAGTGTTAAGCATAATTTCAGTCCTGAAGGGGTTAATTAGGGGCTGTGAGTAGAGGCCTGAATTAATTGGCTTGTGCCTGAAAAGACAGAGAAAATAAGAGAGGGGGAGAGAATGCCTGTGACGTTTTTGTACATCAGAATCAGTTGACAGTGTTGACTTGCCATGGCTATAACTGTATGTATAATAATTATCAGAAGTTTTTGATTGAAAGTAAACCACTTACAGATGTTAAAGGATGAGGCTGGCAATATTGTATATTATTAATTATTGTCAACAAATCACATGGAAAGACCAAAACCAACATTGAATTTATCATGCTAACAAGTATGTGTATCCAAAGCCTGATTTATATTATTCCTCTGTGCCATAGAGCTCCATTGTTGTCCCAAAACTATTGAAAACGCATCTGTGAGCCACACTGTTCCTTTATGTCCATGAACACACACACACACTGTAGTTTATTTTGAGTCAATCACACATACACCATCCTGCTGCCCTTAACACTCACTAGCGATAGCCTAGTTCAACACCTATCAGACACCAGACATCTGAATTGGCCCCCACTAATATAGGTCTGGTGTTGTGCTCAGAGACAGCTGTTTCCGTGGTTGTAAAAACAACCAAGCCAATCAAAGGTTTGTAGATGGGAAGAATGGGGACATATCTTCTTGTTAGAAGGAGCATAATTAAACACACATTACATGTAGGTGCAAGGGTATTGGAAAGCAACATAAATGCAAAGAGTAACTTGTGCATACTGACCAGTGAGCAGGTGTTGCTCTTTTGCTGAATGACATCGACAGAGCCAGAAAAAATGGCGACAAGTGTGCAAGCGATCTGTACATGTTGTTGTACGTTGACTACAGAAATAACAACTCTTAAATGGGGATACGTCTTCAATCAACATTTAAGATGTAAAGTTAACTGCCTCTAGCAACCGCTACCGCAGCTACCGTACTGACTAAAAATGACCTGATAGGATGCATCATTCACTTGGTAAGGACAAAATAACGACAAATGCACTTGCCCACACCTTTTTGCATCCTGTCTGCTGAAAACAACTGGCCAAAAATGAACCAACAATTATTTTCTTCTTATGCTTTTGCGAGTTCAATACAAAGTGGATTTGCACTGGTACGTACTGCCTCCAGGATATATAGGATATAGGATATATGTTACAAAATTAACTGCCAGCCATAAAAAATGCATTACAACCTCACAGTGTTGTAACAGTGTCATGCCAGGATTCCACTGGGCGTGGCTCTATAATGTTGTGTCTGCAAGCTCGTTTTGTTCCGTCCTCCAAGCGGCTTCATACCCCACTGGGAGCATTTCAGAGGCCTGCCCAACGTTGCTGAATTCTTGTTTTGGTCCTTTTTCCTTGACTAGACTTTTTCCTTCTATGCCGTTTCTGTGTCTGACTTCCTGCCCGGTTAATCTGCTCTGTGCAGCTTGATGTGGCTTCCGTCAAAAATAGACACCCCGCATATTCACCGCTGTGGGATCACAAGTATTGTCTAGAATGGCCGTGAACAGCTCCGGTGTGGATCCAAGCTTTACAAACTCACTTAAGTGTTGTGTGACAAAGTCTAGCTTGCTTAAGCAGTGCTGAGTGGTGACTGATACTTGTTTTCCCCTCAGGGCTTACTGCAGCTGTATGCGCTCACTGCTGAGACCGTTCAGTACCACAAACCCGTATACTCGACACGACTGCTGCTGATACCAGCTCTCGTACATATTTGCTGCCCTCGACACTTCCAGTACATGCCTAATTGTAGCCCATATGCTGAAGAATACTGAAGAGACCGCTTGGGAGCATCAGGGCTTGCCAGATTTCTTCATGTAGTTACCAGAGTCAGACAGATTCAGGGCTTGATAAGCTGTTAGTTTGTTAGTCTGCGGATATTGTTCTTGGTTGCCAGCGGACTTTGGCGAGACTCGTTGCTGCAGTTTGATTGATAGACAACTTTAAGTGCCTGTTGTAAGTATAACCTACAGCATAATATTTTGGGAGAATAATAAAGCATATTGCTTTACTTCCACTCGATGCATATCACGTTACTGTGCCCTGCAGCCTTATGGACTTAAAGGGCTGCAACATCCAATACTCGCAAAAACTGCTAAAAACTACAGTGCCCAGCTGTCTTTTTCTTTCCTTTTTTTATTGAAACTATATGCACTATAATGCCAAAAGTAGTGGGACACCCCTATAAATCATTGAATTCAGGTGTTCACTTCCATGGCCACAGGTGTGAGAAAGAATGGGTCGCTCTCAGGTGCTCAGTGAATTCAAGCGTACCATGATAGGTTGCCACCTGTGCAATAAGTCCATTCGAGAAATTTCCTCACTACTAAATATTCCACAGTCAACTGTTAGTGGTATTATAACAAAGTGGAAGCAATTGGGAACAACAGCAACTCAGCGACGAAGAGGTAGGAAACGTAAAATCACAGAGCGGGATCAGCACGTGCTGAGGCGCACAGTGTGGAAAAGTCAAGGAAAGTCGCAGAAGTCGCCAACTTTCTGCAGAGTCAATAGCAACAGACCTCCAAACTTCGTGTGGCCTTCAAATTAGCTCAAGAACAAGTGCATAGAGAGCTTCATGGAATGGGTTTCCATGGCCAAGCAGCTGTATCCAAGCCTTACATCGCTAAGTCGCCCCTTAGTTCCAGTGAAAGGAACTGTTAATGCTTCAGCATACCAAGACATTTTGGACAATTTCATGCTCCCAACTTTGTGGGAACAGTTTGGAGATGGCCCATTCCTGTTCCAACATGACTGCGCACCAGTGCACAAAGCAAGGTCCATAAAGACATGGATGAGCGAGTTTGGTGTGGAGGAACTTGACTGGCCTGCACAGAGTCCTGACCTCAACCCGCTAGAACACCTTTGGGATGAATTAGAGTGGAGACTGCAAGCCAGGCCTTCTCGTCCAACATCAGTGCCTGACCTCACAAATGCGCTTCTAGAAGAATGGTCAAAAATTTCCATAAACACACTCCTAAACCTTGTGGAAAGCCTTTCCAGAAGAGTTGAGGCTGTTATAGCTGCAAAGGGAGGGCCAACTCCATATTAAACCATACGGATTAAAAATGGGATGTCATTAAACTTCATGTGCATGTAAAGGCAGACGTCCCAGAACTTTTGGCAATATAGTGTATTTGTGGCATATTTTTTTTATTTACGTCTTCAGTAAGAACCTATGGGCTTGGGGCTGAGTGCCACAAACAGGGTAGTGAGGTTGCCAAGTATACCAGATGTATACTTAAAGTTTTTAGGAAACATAGTTCAATGCAAAGACAGAAGGACAATGCAGGATGAAATCAGAGGTTCGGAAGGAGTAAGGTGGACTGGACAGGTGAAAGTATCTGAGACGAACAAGGGAGCTCTTCGCATCATGGGTATTTTTTAATCTCTTCTTTTATTTAAGTGGAGGTGCGTCGATGGGCGCCACGCCTGAGTGCCCATGAAACAGAGCTGCCAAAAAGCTGATGGGAAAAAAAAAAGAGTCCTCCATCCCCTCACTCTGTCTCTCAGTCTCTCTCTCTCTTCCTCTCTGCAGTACTGAAAGGCTCATCAGGACTTGTCATCGCTCTAATGAATATCATTTAAATTGCTTTGTGTATGGGAGTGAGTTTGGATGTCGATTTAATTTGGGCATGTGTTTGAGCTCTTGTGCTCGGCAGGGCGGACGGACGGAGAGCGGCAGCCCTAATGAAACGCCGGCCTCGGTGACAGGCTGACGAGGCCCGACCCGATCAGACGGCTTTGAAAGGAAATTCTGACAGGGCGGCAGAGGTAGGGAATGCAACACACACACACACACACACACACACACGCAAGCATACAGACAGAATGGAAGATACAAAGATGCAGAAATACACAGACACAGAATCACACACATTTGGACACACATGAAGATTAAGCCACAAGATACACCAAGATACACACTTGTGCAGGAATATTAATGTTTAACCTATTTACATTCAAACTCAACTAAACACGTGTATGGAGACAAATATCAGCACACATCAAATCTGCATTTCAGGAAATAAACTGACTTCAAGCCAGGCTTGTGTTATCACAGCATCCCAGTGTGTTGTGCAAGCGACACTAGCTGAGCAACTGTCCTAATTTGCAGATCCTATCCCCTTTTAGTGGAGCCTTGCTAATGATGGCACCTCAGTGTCCATGAGCTGGGGGAATATGTAAAATAACACCCGCTTCACTCTGCTCAAGATGAGCCATACCAGGCTATAAGCATGGCCTTATCAAAATGAAATTACAATATATGCTGATACCGTATTTCAGCAACCACAACCCTCCCACACCCCCATCTCCAAATCCTTGCATGTGCACTCCCACCACCGCACACCCGGTGAAATATTACAACCTTTCCCAAAGCAAAAGATATAAATCCGCATTGAGGAATTGCAAAAACAGCACAAAGCATTCCCAGGCCAGCCTCTATCTAGTGAGGCGCTTATGATTTAGCATTGCAGGTGTATTAAGAGCTCACTCTCCACCTCTCCGCCACCCGCTCAGGCGCAGCGCCCTGTTTCATTACTATCACCCAGAGGTTTTTTAATTGAGTCAGATCTAATTATGAGCTAGCAATTAGCTATTAATGTAATCAATTACTCCTCCACGCTTGTCACATCAGAATGTGATGCAGATGTGGAATATGTGTACGGTGCATTCAGCACATTACCAGGGTTATCACATTCAGGGTGGGGAAAGGGAAAAAGGTCCAGGTAAAAAAAGAAGAAAAAAAAGAAACCTGGATTAATGAATTAAAAGAAATGACACCACTACTATTTGTCTGGTGATAGGAGTGTAACCTCTCTGAAGAAGAAACCTGCATACGATCACATCCCAACTGGTTCTTGTATGTCTCTCCATCGGTTAAGAGACAAGTTAAGCTGCTTTTACTTTGATACAAAAAGTAGAGCTGGGGGCAGTACATATTGGCATCAGCATATGAGTACATTTACATGCACATGGGAAACCAGGTTACTTGGGGAAATCAGGCTACGCATGTAATTGGAAAATATCTTTACATGCACTGTAGAACCTTGTTACTGTGAAATCCACATACATGCATTAGGTCAGTTATCAGATTTCTCCCATTCTGCTGACCTTAATTCAGAACCATTGCTTAGTTATTTTAAGGTTTTCCTTTTAACACAAATGTATCTAAATTTTGCACAAATCAACTATTCTAAACAGACTACAGAGCCTACAGTTTCAGTATTAAAATGTTTATTAATGTTAACACCATCTGATATATTAATATTAAATTGTCTGCCCCTTTCTAATAAGGCAACCCTTAAAAATAGTTTATAAGTTAAAACTAAACGGCTTTATTAATGGTTGGTAAATCATTTACTAATCCTTCATAGATCAGTTATAAGCCATCAATATTTTGGGTTGTCAGGTTGTGGAAAAATATGTCTGGCATGCATTTACAACTTCTAACTTCTTCTTAAATAATGCCTTATTAGAAAGTGGCACCAATTTTTCAAACTTTCAGATATTGATACCAGTATCTGTCACGTTTGTTTCAAAAGAGGACCCAAATGCAGGACTCTAGGTAGGCAGGTTGAAGAACAAAAGATGAGTTTATTACTCACTTATAGAGCAAAACAACACAACTTAGAGCAACTGATAAGTCCAGATAAATAAACCAAAATGACCAATACAAAAAAATAACAGGAGCCCAAAAAAGGTAAATCCACACAGAAAAATACAGGACTGAAGATAACACAATGAACCGGAGGGGACAAACACAGGCACATGGATCAACGATGATCTGACACAGAACAAAGGAAGAACACAAACTAAATACACTCAGGTAGGGGAGACAACGAGATAGTGTCAGTTGGTGGAACCAAGTGACACAGGTGAAAACAATGAAAGCAATCAAAGACAGAAAGCAAAACTACCAGACACAAGAGGGAGGGAGAATATTACAAAATAAAAACAGGACAAAAACTCCAAACCATGACAGTAACAGCTTCAAAAATCCAGTATCCGTAGGGCTTTACAAGAACTCTAAACTTAGAGTTTTAGTTTTAGTGCAGCTATAGTAATGTTTGTCTTGCCATGATACCATTTACCATACCAAAGTAAATCAGAAAAGTTGTGCATTCAAGTACAGAATGTTGCAACCAAACTTTTTGACATGAACAACCAAGAGAGATCACATGCCACCATTTTAGCCTCTTTGCATTGGCCTCCAGTTGACTTTAGATTTGATTTTAAGATTTTACCCATTACTTTTAAAGCACTCCATGGTCTGGCTCCAGCATACATTTGTGACTCGTACTTTTGTGCCCATATGTACCTACGCTCAACCTCAGATTCTTGGAGCAAAAATCAGCTAACAGTCCCCTGATCTAGACTTAAAAGTAAAGTAGATGCATTTTTCTGTTAGTGTGGTGCTACCTCAGTGACTTCCTTTAAATTTCTACTAAAAACTGTTTTATAAATTTGCATTTCTTCATTAAGTGGTCTTTATTATAAATACATTTTATTGTGCTATTGTATAATATATTTTGTCCCGACTGTTTCTTTTAATTTGTGCAGCACTTTGGTTTATAAATAAACTTGACTTGACTTATGTGCCATGTCACTTTTTACTTCTCCCTAGACGTGTAACAATCCTTTTCTGCAATATAAATGTTTGTGTGTGTGTGTTTTGTTTTTGTTTTTTGTTTGTTTTAGTTTTTTGTAAAGCATTTTATTATTACTTGGGTTGTCTTATCCTGAAAGATACATTATGAGGTTCAATTTCTGTATGGATTGCTCTTTATTTTTATACATTCTGTCAGTTATTGTGTAATATTTTCCATTTTTCAATTGAAATGGCTTGTCTGTGGCCGCACATTGTGAGCAGGTTCAGCTCACATCAGCTGCTACAGACTCAACCTTCCTACATGACACAAATCTTACACTGGGCACAACGTGTCGAATGAAAAAGCATATTTGGGCTGTTGCAAAAACGCTCATAAGCACTGGAAAATACTGAAAAATCCCAGAGAGTGAGAGACAAAGAAAGAGAGCAAGAGAGAGGTCCCTGACAGTCCAGGCAACCAGGCAAGTTAAACAGACACACATAATAGGATATTAAACTTTAACTACCCCATATTCATTCCAATCATCCAGGAGAGAAACGGCCAAAACTTCAGGCTCCAAATTTCATTTGTGTCTCATTGGAAAGGTTGAATTTATGAGGCCTTTTTGTTAACAGAGAGGTATGTGCCGGATTAAAAAGTTCTCCAGGCCCTTTTGCTCCAGTCTCTCTCTCTCTCTAAGTGACATATGTCTTCATTTGTGAAGGCTCAGTTCGTGCCAGGCTGGAACTTTCATTGGCAGGAGCCTGTTTCCCCCAGGAGAACTGTTAAGCAGTGCACAGGAAATAAAAAGGAATGCCAAGTTACTTCCTAATGTCGTGAGTGATTTCATTACCTCAGACACTGGACTAATTTAGGGCAAACGAAGGAATGAGATTTCAACATGCAAAACAGTAGACACTTACCCACCAGCAAACTGCATAACTCTGAATTCAGACAAAACTGCATTCATAAATGAAAACAAATGTGAAATTGCAGAGAGGTACAATAGAAAATACACTTAACCACTTCACATCCTGAAGGCAACTTCTCTTTGGAGAAAAGCCTGCTAAAAGGGTGGTGAGTTAAAAACCATGTGATTAAGAGATATAGCAAGAAGAGGCGGAGAAATGAGATCTCATTGCGGGGCAGACTTGAAGCTTAGATGATCCTGTGATGAGCTGAGCGCTTGACAGGACGGCGAGGTCATTGCCAGCCAAGATCTCTCTCCTCTTAACTAACCTGCATCTTGACAAGGCAATCACGTCCCTCCCCAAGTGTAATTAAATGATAAGTTCATATTTGAGGGACAATTGTGAGGTGGCTGGTCGGAGAGCGCTGTCACAGCGAGCTGCTGGCGTGACGAATACCCTTATTAGCAACCACACTGCACCCTGTCAAGAAGAGGGCTGACCAGGAGTGTGTGTGTGTGTGTGTGTTGGGAGAGGTAGAAAAGGTCTGCTGTTGTGAATTTACATACACATCCTCTATCACACAAGGGCATATGTGCACTCAAATACACGTTGTTGCACTATGGCAGAATACACACACACATGCACAAACACACACTCTCGCCACAGCCACCGGTGATCGTTTAAGATATGCCCACAAAGGGCAGATGGAGGTAAAGGGGACATGCACTCCAGCATGTCAGCACAACATGCATCTCCCTGTAAATCAATGAAAGATGATGTGAGCTCTGCGTCCCAGCTGTTTGATATGCAAACGGCTTTTCTATGCAAATTTGTCTCGATAGCTTTAGAAACATAGAGCAGAAGAGTGGTTTCAAGGCCCAGGTGTACTGAGGGAAGGAGGATAAAAAAATAAATAAAAATCCCCACCAAATGACAAACAGCAGATTTGGACAAGAGGTTTGTTTAAGCAGCACTGCACCTATGATGCTTGCTCCCCCACTTATTCCTTTTCCCCCCCTTCCACTCACCCTAATGCCAGGATCATCTTTCAAACCGGCAAAAAGGTGCTTGGCAGACACAATGCACCTACAGCTATTATGAAAGGATGAACAAACATCATACTATTCACAAAATGTCTTCATCAAAAGAAGCACAGCAGATAGCGTTTTGTGTTCTATTTTCTCTGTTGGTGTCTGTGTGTGAGATATATCCCCTCCCTTTCCTTTCATAGGGTGGATCTTGAAGTGTGTGCTCACTTTAATCCTGTGTGTGCGGCACGGTGTAGTGCAGGCCTGCTCTCGGCATGACTCCCATTGTGGCATTCGTTCATTGTGTCTGTGGAATAAAGCTGCCTCTGTTGTCTAGCCAGCTTCCTGCTTCAAACACCACATGGCTGCTCTGTGGAGATCTCCCTCCTCCCATCCTCCCTTTTTCTCCAGCTTTCTCTTTCTTTGTGTCATTCACCCTCTCATCTTAGTTGTTTACCTCTGTCTTTTCGGTCTGTCTCACTCCCTCTTACTTGATTCTACAACTGCCCCTCCTTTCTTCCCATCTTAAGAAAAGAAACCTTCTCTTTTGAGCCCAAGCTGTACAGTGAGAGGGAGGAGGGAGGAGGATGGGAGGGTTTTTTAACAAGAGAGGAGTGGGTAAAGAGGTGAAGGGATGAAATGACAGCAGCAGCCAAAAACCAAAGACCAAAGAGGGGGAAATGAACTGATAAATATGGCACACAAGCATGACTCATTTTTCATGATTGCTTTTCAATGCCTGAGTCATTTTTGAGCTGCCACTCGAGCTAATATACAAGCGCTAATGTTCAACTGGGGAATAGCTGAGACAACAGAAAAGAGCATGTAACGCACACCGATACAAACTTGGAAAGAGTGGCAAACTCTTGAAATTCTCCACAGGTGATACTTTTCTCTCTGCCCATGACTTCTTGCAGCAAGTGGCACAGCAGTAAAGAAATGGGCTCCACATCAGATTTCAGGTTAATAAATCATAGAGGAGAGGCTTGTTAAATTGAACTTTATATAACTTCTGTGTAAAGGTCAGCGCTCTCTTTTTCGGAGGTAATTTAAAGATTAGAGGAGTCAGTGTTTCCATCACACTCACACACACATACACACACATTCGGTGGGCATATATGCACGCACATGTATGGGAAAGCACACATACACACACACACACACGTGCCATTCACATAAAGCAGCAGGCCTTAGGTGAGAAGGGGCCCGAGGTGAGACTTTTTAATCATTTCTTCACCCGTGCAAACTAATCTGGGCGCCATTTCCACATACCTGAGCAAAGTCCAACTCTAATTCCCATAGCAGCTAATGATAGAATTTCCATTCTTTTCTTTGAATTGAGGCCTTGTTTAACAAATTTGAATGTCATTAAAAGCTGCCCATGCTGAGAAGCTCCAGGTTGATTGGTGTGAGGCCCTGCTCAAAATTTCAGTAGCTTGTAGTATCAGTAGCTAACTTGGTGGAAACTTTGACTTACTTAAAGGTACCTGATTTTGTTTTAACACCCAGTAGGATCCCCAAACTGCCAACATTTCTGTCCAGCTCACTTTTGATTATATGAAACAAAGTTCCCAGTTTAGTTTCAAATTAATTCAAAAGGAAAGGAAATCAAACAAAAGGTCATGTGACACCTTCTGGCTCAGAAAGACATTCTGCCATACACATCCCTTACAAAGGTCACTCAATTATCTAAATTTGAACCAGTATATTTTACAAACTATGGAGCAGTATTTTCATGTCATTCATTTGGACCAGCAATCATCCAGGCTCAGCTAGAAAAAAAACTCTAATGCAAGCACGATATAAGCATAAAAGTAAAAAGTGATATAGCCCTGATCCAGGACTGTCATACTGCACTGCTGTACTGCTACCATGGCCCTGGATGGCTATCAGAGGGAATGTGGACATGTTAGTCACTCAGGCACACGTCATTACATATGATGTTTAAAATACAAACTCACTGGTGGAAAGGAACAGTTCTAGCCTATTGAAAGCACAGAGGCCAGACTGGGGCCAGATGTTGTTAGAAGGGCCAGTTAAATTAACTCTGAAACTAAGTGCTCATTTTAGCAATTAAGTGGTTTGGAAGCCAAGTCAGACAGGTCATCTAAAGAAATAAAGTCATTCAGCCAGAGACACTTATGTCAAGGAACTGACCATTTATAGCAAATTGTTATACTGTTAGATTTGGCAGAAAAGGCTCTGCTGTTTGAGGTAGCTTCAGTGAGTCAGTGCAGTGATGAGGATTCTGCTGAGAGAGCAAATCCTCCCTATCAAACACATACATGAACATAGATCTTAGTTAAATAAAACCACAAAATACCACATAAAAAGGAGGCTGGGGTGGCAGAGGGAGCTGCGGCAGCAAACAGCATCGGCATGCGCGTAATCAGCATAGTAACAGTGATAAGTGCCTTACTACCAATAAGCAGTAATTAGGAGGTTATTGAGGGAAAACTCTTAGTTAATATCCTAGTAGCTGTAGAATATGGTCATGCAGAATAAGGCATTAATAAATGCTTTATCATGACTAATAAAGAGCCAATTTGCAACTAATATGCATGCTAATAAGCAAATAGTCAATGGTGAGTATGTGAAATATAAAGTGTTACCAAAATATCACTCTGGGTGTTAGCAACGAGGCTAGCACTTGCCGGACAATACCATAAGAAATTAGCCATGAATGGCAATAATTCATGTTCATCACAAATCTGAATCTGAACAGCACAGCAGCAAGGTTAATCTGAGAAATAGCCACCAATGCAGCATAGCTAGCTTTCTGGCATTGCCAAGCAAGCACAACCTGTACTAAGCCAAAACATGCGATGCCACCAGCAATGAAGGAAAGCATAAATGGCACAGCGGCAGATACTTGCTTAGATGGCAGAATGATGGGAAGTCGACATCCGGTGGCTCTTAACACAGTGGCCATGTCTGACAGCAAACACAAGAAAACTGCCCACTGAGCAATTTTACATTGATTGGACATCTAAAAGACGTTTTTCTAAAATGTGGTTAAATTTGGTTAAAAAGTGAAAGTTTAGTAGACTTCTAACTTAGCCATCAATTTGACAGCTATTGAATATATGTCTGATAGACAACAAAATAATGGCTATAGGATTCACTTTTGTGCAAATAATAGCTTATTGTCACTAGTGTAACTAAAAAGCCACATCCACATTTCTCAATTGAAAGCCAGTACAAGAACTTGCCCCACATTGGACATCAACCTCAGTCTCCCGAGGCAAGGTCCTGTGTGTAAACCACTCATCCACCACATCTTCCTGTTGATACAGGCATCTTTTTGCCTTTTATACAACATCACTAGACTTCCTAAGGCTAGAAAGTGCAAAGTACTTGTGCATGCATGTTACACCAGAAAACACAATTCCTCATTTTACATTAATGTACAGAACTTATCCCATTATGATGTCCTGAAAGCTTCTTGTTGGCAGCACACACACCTATATAGTTCCATATTTATGACATTTCATATGAAACATTAAAGGCGTTTAAATTACGTCTTCAAAAACTACAATGAAACAATTTTGGCTAGAAGGGGGCTACAAATAGACCATGTCAAAGAAATTAAACTACACTATTACGTATATTAAACGTGCATTCAACGTAAAATTACATTGTGGCATGTGAGTAAAAATAATCTGTTTATACGACAAAAAATAAATAGTAATACTGTAAATGCGGGGGTGTACAGTACTTATGTTATATATTTACAGGTTTGTATGCATTTTTAAAATATTCAATGATGTTTTTAAAAAATGGTCTAAAACAAAAAATCCTGGTCTATATCAGAGCTAAGGCATAGAGGCTATGTTGAAATGACGTCTGTTGCTCAGTCGGTCTGCTTCAGTCCTGGCATCTGAAACAACAGTTGATTGAAAACCAGCTGACCAGCGACTCTCGGAAGGCAGACAGCAGGCAGCAGAAGACGCATTTAGTTACTACAGACTTTGTGAAGTCAGCTTCGGCAACAAAAGGCATTGGCAGGAGCAAGATCATCAGAGTAACTGATGTAAGGCCAATACAAGCACAACTTCAGTGCTCTGCCTGAACTAATGCTATGCTTCATAAAGTAGGACAATATGTCATTTTACCAACAAGGTTAACAACTTCAAATTTATAGTATAATTCTCTTGTGGTGTAATACAACAAAACACAACATTCATTCAGTAAACTTTTAATCAGATTTATGTTCAACAAAAAAAAAAACAATGCAGAGATCGTGGATACATGACTTACACATTTCTTATGTATTTTCTTAGCATCCGGAAATAAATGCAGTGCTCCAAAGCATATACTGATACATGTACAAATCAGTACTGCGTACTAAAAAGATTGAAATCCGGGCAACTTTATGGTAATGTGCTATGATGCGGCAGCCAATTGAAATTTAGAAGTCCTCCGCTCAAGAGAATTCCAGAGATCAAAATCGTGTAAACTTTGGTTCCGACCAAACATTAGTTCCCAAGAAAAATGGAGGAGAGGCTGATAATTGCTGTGGTGGGTTTCTCAATAATCTACGACATGTCCCTGTTTGCGTACAGGGACATAAGTAAAAAAAAAAAGATGCGTGGACCAAGGTGTCTGACATTGTTGGTGTTCCTAGTGAGTTGGTGAAGTGCATTATATATTTTCTGAAAGGGAGGGAATTGCATGCTAACTTCTGGGCTATAGCATGCAAAATAATAACTTCACATTTAAATTGTGGTCAGTCTGCACAAAGATACCAATTGGCATGCTTGTTTGCTTTGCAGCCCCTTTAAATAAAGTTTGCAAGACCAAGCATTCGATCTATGTCAGAACGTCCACAGATTTTTCGAAAGCGTTGTTGGCAGGGCAGCCTGAGTGAATTTTGACGCTCTCGCTGGCGGCGGTCTGTAAGGCTGCGATATCATGACACACTGGCTGACATTTAGCAGCTGGGGAGCATATGGCCACAGAAATGAAATAAGTGTTTGACAAAGAAAATTGTCAAATAATAGACACTGCCTTTTAGGGAGGCACAAGGGGGTCCAGGCTTGATGCTAGAGGGGCAGAGCCATACATAACCAGACCATTCCACTGTACATAGTATTTATTAGGTTAGCTACTGTTTGCACTGGTTAGATGCTAAACTGCATTTCATTGTACTGGTATTTACCGTGTGCAATGAAATCTAATCTAATTAGCACCAAGAATTTTGCCTTGGTCCTGACAACAGATTTGGGCAGATTGGGTAAAGTTTTAGTCTAAACAGCTTGAGTACATAATTGGCTGCTCACATTTCACTTTGAAGAAAGTGGTAGGACAGGGATGCAAAAAGAAATAATTCAGTTAATGAATTCTGTGATGACAAACACATCTTTATTGTGGGTTAGGGAACAGAAAGTAAAGGAAAACTATGGTTTAATTACAATTTTGTTTTTATTTTTGACACTTGATTTATGATTAACATTGTACCCACCAAAGTGATAGGTAAGATCTCAGAACACAGTAACATCACAAAAATCAGTCCAAGGGGGCAACAAACATGAACATGAGTTGTCAGATGATCAGTAAACAAGCCAAGATTGTATCCAGATTATCTAAACCACTTTATTTTTGGGTAAAACTGAATGTGAACACACCTGTAATGTAATGTCCCTTTTTGCACAGGATAAATGTGAGTGTGCACACTATGCCTAGTGTGGTAGGTCAAAGTTGAACAGGCTGTATGTTATGGCAGATTTTTACAAGAAACAGTTTAGGTCATAATTTTGCTGTTCATCTTAATTTTCTCTTCCAAATGAATCTGATTAACCTGCGGGTTTGTTTTCAACATGTATGATCATCTGACCCATCATGCTTTTGCCACATTCTGAGGTTTCAGAAATGGCTTTTGGTACCATGTCATCATAACTGCACCCATGGCCAGAGCTGTAAAAATAAAATTACTTTACTTACTACTTTAGTTGTTAAAAAAACAACATTGTTTTCCTTTAAAGAGCCCTCCCTAGGCTCTGTATTCAAAACCATCATTTGAATCTCTAAGCTCTCAAACCGTGAACTAACTAAGTAAGAGAGTTGAGTGAACTTTCAAAAGTGCTGACATTTGACTTTTGGGTTTGGACTAAGCAGCTGTAGTTCTTCAAGATTGAGAGTACCTCTGGTTTTCTATACTGTGAGCTAGTTAATTGCATTATTCTGGCATACCAGGTGTGAATGAGTCCCTGATGACTGGATGGCTTCTAGATGACTAGAAAAAAAGCCAGCAAGTAGAGAAAGAGACAGAATTTGAGCTCAGATGTCCATCAGAGTAATACTTTAAAAAAGCACATCCCTCATTCTCTCTCTTCCTCCTCTCAGAGGCCTGTCACATGCACTTTGCACTGATGGCTGACGGATCGGGCCAAGACACTCGTCTCAGGGCACTCCTCTATATATCGTTAATTTAATGCATGATGACGTGGCCAATTACAGCGGGCCTGCATGCTCAAATAGCATGTCAAAACCTGTGTATCAATCTATTAGGTCCCGTCTCCTTGCACATTACAAGGCACCTTAAAGCCCATCCCTGGCGCTTGAGGAAAGTGCTGACCTCATGGGAAACAGGCCTCTGATCCGCTCCCCGGCCTTTTAAAGTCTATAAAAAACACAACACGACTCAAACTGGCATGAAAGTGAGATCAGGGGTAGGAGTAAGAAATATACGGCTGTATATATGGATGGATATGTATGCATATATTCAAAGAGCAGTGTTACTGTCACACAAAAGGCTTTTTACCTCTTAGTGTTTCAAGAACACTAAGTTGGCATGGTCCACGGTAAAGGGAAGGGGTTGGTGGGTACACTGCAATGATCGGCTGAGCTGTGCTGCCTCCCTGACAACTTATCTTTTGTCTCTATCTCTCTCCTTCCCTCTCTCTTTCCTTGCATCCCCACCTCCCCGTGGGATTTTCTTGCTGACAGGAGGGGCTGTGAAGTTTGACTGGCTCAGCTCAGGCTTTGATGCTGTCACTTCCCATCCACTCAGAGAGTTCAAGGCCATCAAGCTCTTGCAAATGAGCAGATACCGGCGCAGGGAGATGTACAGAGTGGTGAGGCCAGGGGCATCTTGTCCTAACCCATGCCCAACTCTACAGGGTGATAGTGTCCTGCAACCAGTCATGTGCCTTCTACAAAGTATGAAGCATTCAGTAGTAAGGTCTTTACCTAATGAATAGGTTTACACATTGGAGTTCTTTCTAGAGTTCATTTGATATTGTATTCAAGTTGGATTTGGCAACAGATTATACTTTACAGCAAAATGTGTTGGTTTATGGTACAAAACAGGAAGTGTGCACTGTTTTCCAGCACAGAAGGAGCTCAAGTGTTCAGAATTTCTGATAATGATAGACGAAAGAAGGAGTGGAAGGTCTTCTAACATGTATGTTCCTCTAACAACACCTCATCCAACATATTTTAAGCTAACAAAATTTACAGTACACTGATAAATTGATGTGTAAAAACATGCTTTCACACACTTTGTCTGCTACAGTATCAATAAATCATGATGCTGGAAACACTTCATTAGTGAGATTCAAGAAGCCTATTAACATCTGCTGGCTTTTCAGGTGGGAAATAATGAAGTTGTACCACTGAACAAAAAGCTATTTGTGCACCACAAGTAATGCACAGATTTCTAAACATTGTCATGAAAACAAGATGGTATAGTCCCTCATTCGTCCAGGAGTGTTCCATCATAGAAAAGGCTTCAGAATCAGAATCAAGACCCAAAACGTCTTGATTTTGAAAACAGTGTCCAGATGACCACGACTGAAACCTTTTCTACGATTGTCATGAAAAGCATCACTTTTGCATTCAACAACAAGAAATCTGGTATTAAGGAGTGTTCAAAATGAATACAAAGTGAATTTTAGATGCAGGGCAATCGCATAATAAATCAATGAAAAGAAGCAGGTGGACGCAAATTTACGCAAATTGTGGTAATTGAGACTCATCCGCACAAGATGAAAACGTTTCAAGTTGAGCAAAACATTCATGCTTTTTCATAAGTTCTGAGATTGGTTGTATGTTCTTGTGTGTTGCTAGCTAGCTACAGGTAGCATATGTACAGTTGTACAGGTATGTTGGCTGTTTGTGGTGAATAAACATAGACTGCAAAATCACTTCAGTGGTCAAAGTTATGCAAATTAAGTGAGATTAAATGTGTCTCATGTTTAATCTAAACACCTTAAACATTTCAAGAGTGAATTTCTCCATGCTTTAAATGCAGTCTTGTCGCCAAACAAGAATGGTGATATTGGACGATTCTGCAAAACCCTGGATTACATTTGATGACAACATTTTTGATGCGTGTTTCTATTTGTGTTTCTGTGCTCCAGTGCTGAATGTTAGTGAAGTCAGCTAAACTACTTTCTAACCAGATGCTGGAACAACTCTACTATTCAGTGTGATACTTCTCAGATGTGTGCTGGCTTAGTCCTGGGTCAGTTCTGGAGAGGTCCTATTCGCTGAGATCTGAAATTTACCGTTTTTTGAGAGAAAAAAGGTCACATGTTTGTTGAACTAAGCAACCCTGAGTGGTTGGAAGACCTCACTTTTTTAGTTGTTCTAATTGGCCATCTGACCACATTGAACACAAGTTTGCAAGGAAAAGATGGGCTTGTGTCACAAATGTATGCACCCATGAAATCCTTTGTTGTGAAGCTTCAACTTTTTGAGAGGCAAATCAGTAATGGCAATGCTGCACACTCCCCAACTCTCCACCGACATTTCTGTGAAAATGGAGAAATATGTGACTGTTTTATATGTGAAGATTTTGTTGCCATTGAGACAAACATTAACCAGTTCTCAAACCCTTTCTCTGTTGATAGGGAAGGAGTACAGGAGGATGTGCAGTTGGAGTTTATTGAAATGCATTGTGATGATACTCTCTGAAGTTGCCACAAGTAGCTCCCTCTGTCAGAATTTTATAAGGGTCTGGAAAATTCCAGATTACGCCATAAGGCGTCATGCCAAAGGGATGCTCAATTTATTTGGCTCTACATACATATGTGAGCAAACATTTCTCTTATGTAACTGAACACAAGCAGACCTTAGTCCAAGATAACTGACACCTGACCTCACAGCAATTCTCCCATTAGGAGTGATATTTACTGGTGAAATTTAATAATGGTTATCTTACTGTAGACTCAAGTGTACAGCTCAAAGTGCTTAAAACTTAATCATTAAGTTAGTCTCTTAAAATAAAAGGCTCATGACCCATGGCAAAATACCATTTTTCTTCATGTGGCCCCAGGCATGAAAAGTTTGGACACCCCTGTTGTAAACAGTATTTGGTTTACATTTCTGGCAAAGTCTTATCAGAACAGTGAGAAAGTGAACATCACCTTCCCAACCCAACCCAACCACTTTGTAAACAGCAACAACCATCAAAATGCCTGTTAGCATAGCAGTGTTATGAGAATTCACTCGGAATACACCTGCAGGGTTAAATAAAGCATTAAGATGTGTTTATGTGGACTCTTGCTATAAACAAACTCCTCTTGCAAGATAAGCATTCCCTGAATATGTATGACAATGTCAGTAGAGCTACACTCTACTCTCTTACTTTCCCCAATATGATCTACATAGGCTACAGGGAAAGACAGTCATGTTTGTCTGAGAGTGTGTGCGTGACTCTTCTGAAGTTTGCAGTAGTTTTATGTAAAAGATATAGTAGGGTTTTGGAAACTCTGCTCTACCTTGTTGTCTGCACAGCTGACAGATAAAGTGATAGGAAGAGAATATGTGTGTTTGTGCAAGTGTGTGTTAAGGGTAGTAGAGTGGTTGTGTGTCTTTATGAGCATGTACATGAGCACTAAAATCTAAAGTGTAACAATTTCATGTGTGCTTCTGAATGTGTGTGTTTACTTTGAGAAATCTAGAATGTTTAGTGTGTGTATGTCCCTGTGTGTGTGAGCAACAGTGATGGGCACTGATCTCTGGAGTGACAGGGCTAATCTCCCCAGTTACTGTCCCGCTCTCCTCGTCCTGTCGTACTCCAAGTGGCTCTCTGATCAGCTCACATTAAAGCTAAACACTTTGACTGATTTGGAGGAAAATCAAAATCAATTTGTACCAGGGCCCTCTATTTGGAGCTGTCCCCCCTGGGCCCTCGAGCTTGTCACATCCCCTTGGTGTGGAATTGACATTTTGACACGCAAAGTTAGATTAAAAAAGAGACTGAGAGAGAATGAGAGAGAGATTAAGAGAGAGAGAGAGAAAGAATGAAGTTGAGTTTTCCTCCCACCTACTTTCATCATTTCCCAAACCAGCCATGAGATCAAGGTAGCCTGGGACGTGTCACTGCTGAACAGGTTCAATCATGGGATGTCAGTCAGCGCTGCCTGGCACTGAGCTACCTGCTGGCTCCCCATCCCGTTATGTAAGTGTTAGCGTATGTTCGTTTTCAAGTAGGTCCCATGATACTGAGAGGAAACCGGCAAAAGGACTCACAAACTGATGAACAAATTAAATTGGAGGTTGACGGACGGGGAGACCAAAAGACGACTTGGGGACAAGCTGACTGACATGCTTGATTGAAAGCATGGCCACAGAGGAGTGACAGGCTGACAGACAGATGGAGTGTGACAAGCTAAAGCTGGTGTGTGACACTGAACACCATCAGACATAAGGCGACGGCAATGCAACAATTGTGGCGTTTGACGGACAGAAGGTTGTCACAGCGAGTAAAAGTACTGAGGGGTGATTGGCACAGTGAGTCTTATCTAAGAGGTTTTAACATGTGCGTGTGTGTGTGAGACAGGAGCAGCAGTGTGGAGTAGAGAGGAAGGGGGGGCATATTGAATTAAAGTGACAAAAATTGGGGATGTAGGATGAGGGAGAAAGAGAGAGGAAGCCAGGAGAAAGAGAGATCAGGTCATGTGAAGGTGAGTGGCCTTATCACACACACACACACACACACACACACACACACACACACACACACAGAGGATATGGTCCATTTGCAGTGACATGCGTAGTGATATCTCAGCTGGCGTCGGTGAGGAGACAAGCTGTTTGTCGGCCTTGACAGTTTTGGGTGGGCTCAGTGCATCACACCAGCTCCTCTACTGTGAACTGTGGTGAACAAATGTCAATCTCCCGCTGTCTTATGGGGATTTCAAACTTCAACAAAACAGGGAGGGCAGAGATAGAAATAAAGGAAGATGAAAAAAATGTCTGGAATTGATGTGAACCTAGTACCCTGTACTCTTCAGTTTTTTTCAATTTCATTGCACCTAGGAACACATGATTTAGGTTTGCTTCATGCTCCTCATCTGTTTTTTCACTGTGTAATCTCCTGTACATGTAATGAATTGAGATACTGTTGTGACTTGTTTGTAAAACAAGCTGTTTTATGTGTTTGTGCATAAAGACATGGATCAACTTCACTTGATTTTCAGGCATCATCGGTTCTTGATAACTGCAGGGTTTCAGACCACCCCCATTTAATTAGCCTGATTATATTGTTAGGTTTTTTTACTTGCTGACATAACCGCAGCCGCTCTTTTAATTAGAATTAATTGCGCTCTAAGTGGAGGTCTTTCAATGAACATTAATATAAATTGTTAACTAATTAATCATCCTGTTGCTGACTCTTCCCCCGTTTGTTAAAGCTTATCCTAACCTCACTGTGTCTCTGGTTCCTGCAGAGGGTGTAAGATTTTCACCAGTGATTTCAGAACTGGGCAAGTGACACAAAACCATGTGCCATTCACTGTATCATATCCTATTGGTATTCATTAGGGTCACTCCTCCTTGACCTCTTGGCTATAATGATATTGTGGTCAGTGTGTAAGCGAGTGAATCAGGCGTGTCACGGTGCTGACATTACAGGCAAGTCACGCTCGCAGACGGGCAATGGCTCTGACGTCCAGTGCCGTCACGTTGTTTGACCCCACATTGTCACAGCTCTGACAGGCGTATTAGCTGTGGTAGACAGGGGCACGTTGACATAGATAGCCTCTGACAGAGAGAGATGTAGGAGAGAGTAGGGTCTGTTGACACAGATAGCCCCTGATAGGAACAGAACGGTAGGGTGGAAATATATGTAAGAGAAGCAACATACTGTAAGTCTGTTTGGAAGTCAACTGTCTGTCAACTGTGAACTCACAATATATTAATGCTGATAACATGACAGTTAAAAAGCTGTTATATTGGCTTGGTAGAAAAAACTTAATTCTGAACCTGACCTACAGGCATGCTTGCCCTTGTCAAAAACAGTGGATCCCAGTTAGGTTCCAAAAATGGAAAGCCAAATTTATGACTACAGTAAGGCAGTCTGCAGTATGACTATTATATTTATTATATAATAGCACAGCTATGTTAACAGAAATGGAATCATACAACTTTTTCAACTATTTGCATTATTATCTATATATCATAAACAAACTTTGTGTTTGCTGAACATGTTGGTTTCTAAACTGCTGAGTGGTTTCTTTTAGGTGAGCATGGCAAGGTATTAAATCAGGGTAGTGCTATTGAGACCAACAGCAAGTTCAGAAATTAGCAGTAACAGTGTAATCCTGACAAGAAGGAATAAACCTAAGCATTAGTACACTCTAGTAGGTAATTGTGACTATGTTTAGTGTTTCAGGGTGGATTTGGGATAATAGAACAGTATTATTCCCTCCCAAACATGTCTGAAAGGATGTGGGTCTCATTGGGGGAAAAAAAGACAGTTCAGAGTAAGTTTGTTTTTCGGTTTCTTAATTTCTTTCTTTAATTGGAATAAGTGACTTGTAAAATTGTAACACAAAGGTTTTGTTGCACTTTTCCAAAGACTATTACACATTGTATTAATTGCTTCTTGCTTATCTGTTCCTACCTTAAAACACTATATAGCTCATTTCTCTTTTAAATAAGTTGCAGAGACTTTTAAGTTTTATGGGTCATGATTTTAGCAATGTTTTACATCCTCTGTTAAGTATTTCTACCTGGAATGATACTACGTGATTCTCAAACTGCATACTTGCAATACTTGATATGATCTTTTAATGATTTGGAGGACTAACAAATATACATTTATAATGTTTTATTAAATTTGCCATGTGCAAAATTACAGCACCAGTTTTGGCCTACACAGCTAAGACCACACACCATGACAGTCACCAAGGTCCTGATCCTGTGCTGTCAACAATAAAGGAGAAGTCTGAGGCACCAGACTGGTGGCAACGGTTACCACCAGTACGTTTCAGCCAATGACTTACAGTTCTATGTCTAATCACTGATTTCACCTCTTTGTAAGGTTATATATACTCTGCTACTTTCTCTTGGTGAGTCTTGGGTGCAGAGCTCTAGCTTCATCAGATAACCATTTAAACATAACTCTACCAAGTGAAATAGCTCAGCTTGATTAGATCCTAGTGTTAGTTCTGCACCATACAGTGAGAGTTGCCAAGTCTAGTTTAGTTAGGCCTGTTGGCTGTTGCGATTATTGTTTTGCCAAGTCAATAAAACTCCATTTGAGCACAGCATCATTTCCCTGCCTTTATCTGCACTTGGTCCTTATCTGACTACAGTTAACAACTAATCCAGTCATGATATGAACTTTGTGAGATGAAAATTCTCACCAGACCTGCCCTGGTAATAGAGGGGGATAGCTATGGGACAGTGCCAGATGGGGACAAAGTTCCTAATCAGTTCCCAGAAAAGAGGGATACCTGATACTACCCAACATGTGAATGATCAGGATCAGTCAGAATGCATCCACCAGAAAGAAAGTAAACTTCACAGACCTAGACCAATTTTCTGAGGGCCTGGGTTGGATGGTATAATGTCTGGTGGATATATTCTATCTTGGAAAAGAGATCTTAATCTCAACAAGACTGACTGATTAAATAAAGATTTTAAAACATTTTGAAAGGTAAAGCAAGTCTAAAAGTGACTGTAATGCAAATGAAATATCATCATCTTATGTCTCTCGTGTTACTCATTACTAGTAGAATAAATAAAACTGTACTGTATCAAACATGTTACTAATCAACAGTGAAGAGAGATGGGGGGCGGGGATAAGCATTAAGATGTGGGGCTAGAGGATCTAAGGGATCAGAAATGCATTCATACCGTAAGCTACAGACAAGTGATTTAAAGAAGAGATGGGTATGTTGAAACAGAGAGCTCTCAAGCGATAACATATGAACTATTTAGTCTAGGAGAGGGAGGGAGAGAGAAATGGAAAGAAGGCAGTGTTCCTTTTTCAGATATGCCAAATGTCTAGAATAATGGTGTGATATACCCATAATGCACTTGGGGCTCCAGGCTAGGCGGGATGACACTATTTCAATCATGCTCCACCGACACAAACACTGATGTTCCCCAGCTGGCCAAGGAAGACAGCAACGTTAGAGTACACACACACACATATCCACACACAAGTACAGAGTTGATGGTTAGTGCACATACTCTATCCCATCCTCGTCTCATTCATAGGGCTGCATTGCACCGCAGGTAATGGTGAGCAAAAACAACCACGACTTAATAAGAGCAGAAGCTAAATGACACACTTCATCTCTGTTGCTCTTTGCAACATGTGGAGCTGTTCAACTTCATCATTGTCTCAGCACTGGACTGTGTATGTTGAATAGTTCTCAGAAAGTGGTCTATTTGGAGTGGAGTGGATGGTAAACCCACCAGAACTCAACTAACTGTTTGCTAAGCACCCCAGCTGTATAAATTTACCACTCGAGATTCGAATAATTTTTGAAGCAATGGGTTCCTGATTTCAGAGAGCGATAAACAAAAGCAGGCTTCTCATTTCTAGCCAGCAACCATTGAGTTTGCCAGCTGAAATGACAACTGTCACTGGCAGATTTCATCAGCTTTCAATAGCTAGCTAATTAGGCTAATGTTAGCTCAGTGAGTTGGTTGAAAACGCTATTTGACTGTCTTTTTAATATTTCAAGCACATGATGGCCACATATTGTGCTAGAAGAGTGAGGTTATTGACTTTATGCATGTCTCGTAGTGGTACTTCACATTGCCGCTTTTAATAATCGCCACGGTTTCAGAACATATGACACATACTGGTTTTCAACTGCCTGTGGGAAGATTAAAAATGTAAGACTCTGTCCATTCTTGATTAAAAGCTCTGTTTGCACTGTTGCACAATGGTTATGCACAGATTTGATTGGCTGAGCATCATGTGAGATGATTTACTGATTTACAATGCAAGCAATTGGTCTGTGAGTTTCCTGGGCCGCTAAACCAGTACCGTAAAGGCTAGAAAAGCTTCGCCGGTCAAAATTGAACAATTCTCAACAATTTATCAATATTCTCTACAGCAGACGGGGGAAAGAGAAAGTGCAGGCAGCAGCATGACAGAGGCCGGGTCAGAAATTAACAGAGCTTGGACCAAAAGTGTCCTTGAATGCTCATAAACTTGTTATCTTGCAGCAAATTGAGTGGGTTTTTTTGACAATTATACATTATTTCAGAGTTTAATACTGTAAATGTACCTAAAATTCTGTTCAAGGGGCAAAAAATAGGCTACCTTATGAAAAAAAGGCACAAGGAAGCCTTCCTATTGCGCCATCCCCCCGGTTAAAAATTAACAAATCGTTTACTCGCTCAAACAGAGCTGAAACTACCTCAGCAAAAACTCATCACTGAGACACTAACACAATGGGGTTCCAGACTCAACATGACGGAGAGAGTGTTGGATGAGGAAAGGGCCATTTCTCAGGTCCTGGAGGCAGAAAAGAAGACGAGGCATTTGGTGCCATCATGGCAAGAAATTGGCAGTCTGTCAAGAAGGCCCTGAGTCCACTAAGGGATTTCACAGATGCACTCTCAGGTGAGAAATATGTGAGTGTGTCTTATGTAATGCAATGCTTCACCTGTTGAAAGTCAACATCTTGAATCATGTGGGAGTCAAAGGACAAATCCTGATCAAAGATAACTCCGAGGTTCCTTACGGTGCTGCTGGAGGCCATGGCAATGCCATCTAGAGTAACCATATCTTTAGATAATTTGTCTCAGAGGTGTTTGGGACCAAGTGCAATAACTTAAATTTTGTCATCAGAAAGTTGCAGGTCATCCAGGTCTTTATGTCCTTAAGGCATGCCTGCAGTTTAGTTAACTGGATAGTTTCATCTTGCGTGATCGATAGATATAATTGGGTATCATCTACATAGCAATGAAAGTTTATGGAGTGCTTCCTAATGATACTGCCTAGAGGAAACATATATAAGGTGATTAGAATCGGTCTAAGCACAGAACCTTGTGAAACTCCGTGACTAACTTTGACGTGCACGGAGGACTCACCATTAACATGTACAAAGAGAGATCGATCTGATAGATATGATTTAAACCAGCTTAGTGCGGTTCCTTTAATGCCAATTACATTTTCCAGTCTCTGTAATAGGATGTGATGGTCAATGGTGTTGAATGCAGCACTAAGATCTAACAAGACAAGTACAGAGACAAGTCCATTGTCTGTTGCAAGTAAAAACTCATTTGTAATTTTCACCAGTGCTTTCTCTGTGCTATGATGCACTTTAAACCCTGACTGAAAGTCACACAACTGATTGGCGACTGCTTTCTCAAGGATCTTGGAAAGAAAGGGAAGGTTAGATATAGGTCGATAGTTGGCTAAGATCCCTGGATCAAGAGTGGGCTTTTTAAGAAGCGGTTTAATTGCAGCTACTTTAAAGGATTGTGGTACATAACCTGTTAATAAAGACAGATTGATCATATCCAGTAAAGAAGTGCTAATTAGGGGTAAAACGTCTTTAAGCAGCTGTTGGAATGGAGTCTAAGAGACAGGTTGATGACTTAGATGAATTAATCTTTGAAGTCAGCTGAAGAAGGTTGACAGGAGCAAAGCAGCCAAAACACACATCAGGCTCTACAGCTGTTTCCAAGGTTTCTGTGTTTGAAGACAAGTCGGCACCGGTTAGGCAGGACTTGATGAATTTTTTCTCTAATAATTAAAATTTTATCATTAATGAAGCTCATGAAGTCATGAGAGCTATAGGAATACATGGTTCAATAGAGCTGTGATTCTCTGTCAGCCTGGCTACAGTGCTGAAAAGAAACCTGGGGTTGTTTTTATTTTCCTCTATTAATGATGAGTAGTAAGCTGCTCTGGCATTACGGAGGGCCTTCCTATATGTTTTAAGACTATCTTGCCAGACTGAACGGGATTCTTCCAGGTTGTTGGAATGCCATTTCCTTTCAAGTTTTCGTGATGTTTGCTTTTCTTTGCGGGTTTGGGGGTTATACCATGGAGCTAACCTTCTTTGTTTTATTATCTTCTTTTTTAGAGGAGCGATAGAATCGAGTGTTGTTCGCAGTGAGCCTGCAGCGCTATCACCTAGATGGTAAATTTGGGAGGGGCTGAAATTAATATAGGAGTCCTCTGTTGTATTGTGAGATAACATTGAATTAAATGCAGATGGGATCACTTCCTTGAATATTGCCACTGCAATATCAGATAGACATCTAGAGTAAGAATTTTCTGCCTAATGGTGTGTAGTCCAGTAATAGCAGTTCAAAAGTTATTAAATGGTCCGATAAAGAAGGATTCTGTGGAAAGACTATTAAATGTTCAATTTCAATGCCATATACCAGAACAAGGTCAAGGGTGTAGTTACAACAGTGAGTGGCTTCATGTGCACTCTGGCAAAAGCCAATTGAATCTAATAATGAGATAAACGCAGTACTACGTCCACATGAATATTGAAATCACCTACAATAACCACTTTATCTGTTTTAAGGATTAAACTTGATAAAAACTCTGAGAATTCAGATAAAAACTCAGAATAAGGACCAGGAGCGCGGTACACTATAACAAGAATTGTCTGTCGTGTTTTCCAGGTTGGGTGTGAAAGACTAAGAACAAGGCTTTCAAATGAGTTATAATTTAGTTTAGGTTTAGGGTTGATTAATAGGCTTGAGTCGAAGATGGCTGCAACTCCCCCTCCTTGGCCGGTGCCTCAAGGAATATGAGTATTAATATGACTGGGTGGAGTGGATTCATTTAGGCTAACGTATTCTTCATGACCCAGCCAGGTTCAGTAAGACAAAATAAGTCAATATGATACTCTGATATTAAATCGTTCAGTAGTACAGCTTTAGATGACAGAGATCTGATGTTTAAGAGTCCACATTTAATTCTCCTATTTTGTTGTGCTATTTCAGCGTTTTTGTTTAGGTTTTTATGTATAACTCCTCTTCTGTTAACTTTAGATTTTATTAATTTAAGTGGTCGGGGGGCAGACACCTTCAATAAGGAGTTTTGGTTGGGTAACTGCTCTGGACAACAACTCTGCCTCCTCGTCTGAACTCTGAGTTGTCATGGTTTTGGTCCATTAATAAACTCGGCCAGATTTCTGGATATGAGAGCTGCTCCATCCAAAGTGGGATGAATGCCGTCTCTCCTAATCAGACCAGGTCTTCCCCAAAAATTCCGCCAATTATCTACAAAGCCCACATCGTTTTTTGGACAACACCTCGACAGTCAGCGGCGGATTGAAGACATTCGGCTAAACATGTCAACACTGGTCAGGTTTGGCAGGGGCCCAGAGAATACTACGGAGTCCGACATTGTCTTTGCATATGTACACACCGACTCAACATTAACTTTAGTGACCTCCAATTGGTGTAATCTGGAGTCGTTACCGTCAACGTGAATAACAATCTTGTATTTACGTTTATCCTTAGCCAGCAGTTTTAAATAGGATTCAACGTTGCCCACTCTGGCCCCAGGAATACATTTGACTATTACGACTATATTTTAAAAGGGTAGTTCTACATACAGTATGGCACCAATTTTATCTGGAAATCAAGCAATGGCTATGAAACCAGCTTTATTTATTTATTTCAATTGGTACACTTAATATACTATCTTCTTCACAAGGACTCACAACACTGTAGAATGCTCCCTTTTATAAATATTTTTTCTTTAGTTCATTTGATGGCTCTGTACCTGATGAAGAGCCAACCTAGGATTGAAATGTTGTACTCTTGTTAAATTAATTAATGAAAAACTATTTTTGAAAGGGGCTATTCCACAGTGTTGCGAGTCCTTGTGAAACAGATAGTACCTACTTTTTGGACTCAGCACCTGGGGTGTGTGTGTGTGTGTGTGTGTGTGTTTAGGGTCTGAAAAGAGCATTTTGGTTTGATTAATAATTCTGACAGACAACTGAGATATTCTAAGTTGACTAGTGCTGCAAACTGTTTTTTTCCAGAGTGACTGTTTTGGCGAATTGTGGAAAAATCCAAAGTTTGAAATAAAAGTATTCAGTCAACACAAAGAAAAAAAAAGATCAATAAAAAATGCAAATTCTACAAGCGATGGTTAAAATAATGCTCCATTGCTTCTCGTTCATTTAGTCACTAGTATCTCTAATGTTTCCTGGTCTGTGTCTTATAATCCTGATCTTTCCTGCTTCCAATGCAGCATCAGACATTCTCTCAATAGCAGTCGTAGCATGCTGTGGCTGGTGTACAAATGAGAGTTGCCAGCTTCCTGCAAGATGTGTTTGACAGCTGGTTGACTCTGCTGGTTGATTGGCACTTCTACCAGGGATGTAAACCTGATGTCATTCATTACCATCTACAAACTGATCAAAGGATCATTCAGAAAATCAAAGCCAGACCTGACAAAGTTATTATAACTCAAAGTTGTTATAATTTATAACCAAATACCAGTTGTGCTGGTTCATGTTTGGAGCCTTGGTGGTGACCATTGAGGAGTTCTTACACTACAGGTACAAAGGAATGTCACATAAGTGATCATTGGTGAGAAATGTGTCATTTCCCTCTGTGGCATTTTATTACAGTATATTAGTACTTGTCTAACTGGTAAACAATGTTAACCTCCTCCCGTCCTCTTTTCCTTTCTGTTTGTTTCCTTTCCTGCATAATCTGACTTTTCACGATGTCCTGTGGTAAGCGTATTGTTCCGTATTGTTGTAATGATTCTTCATTACAGCGGCTAATTATCTGCTGTAAACATACACTAGTTCTGCTCAAGCCCTGATAGCTCTCTCCTTCTTTTAGTGACTTGGCTAGCTACTATTCTTTAGCTTAGCAGCTAGCGATGGCTTCTCTCTCTCCCTCTCCTGCTCTCTCTTGCTCGGTGTGTCAAATGTTTAGCTATTCCTCTGTCTCCTTTAGTGATAATGGTACATGCTATAAATTTAGTTTATTTGTAGTATTAAAGGCGAGGCTTAGTGAATTAGACGGTTCCGCACCATGGGAACTCAATCGTTAGCTGCTGTAGTTAGCCAGCCCCCAGTAGACGGTGCAAACTGACCAGAGGTAGCTCCTGTTAGCTGTCCCCCAGCAGGAAACCAGGGACTCTGGGTGACTGTCCGAAGGCCCCAAGCTCAAGCCCATGGTTCACCACCAACCTGTTCACATTTCTAACAAGTTCTCCCCACTCAGCGACACAACCACTGAGAAACCAACTCTGATTATTGACAGCTGCATTTTGAGGAACGTGAAGTTAGCAACAGGTGGAGTCAATCCTATTAATCAACCCTAAACCTAAACTAAATTATGACTCATTCAAAAACCTTGTTCTTAGTCTTTCACACCCAACCTAATTTCAGTCCCTCCGAAATTGGTCATCTTGTTGATAGTGCTGCAGGCTCACTACGAACAACACTCGACTCTATTGCCCCTCTAAACAAGAAGATAATAAAACAAAGGCTTGCTCCATGGTATAACCCCCAAACCCACAAATTAAAGCAAATATCACAAAAACTTGAAAGGAAATGGCATTCCACCAGTCTGGAAGAATCTTGTTTAGTCTGGCAAGATAGTCTTAAAACATATAGAAAAGCCCTCCATAATGCCAGAGCAGCCCAGTACTCATCATTAAAAGAGGAAAATAAGAACAATCCCAGGTTTGCTTTTCAGCACTGTAGCCAGGCTGACAGAGAGTCGCAGCTCCATTTATCCATGTATTCCTATAGCCCTCAGTAGTAACAACTTCATGAGCTTCTTTAATGATAAAATTTTAATTATTAGAGACAAGATTCATCACGTCGTGCCCCCAACGGGCAAAGATTTATCCTTAAAGACAGGAACTTTAGAAACAGCTGTCAAACCTGATATATATTTAGACTGCTTTTCTCTCATCGACCTTCTCCAACTAACTTCAACAATTAATTCATCTAAGCCATCAACCTTTCTCTTAGACCCCATCCCAACTAGGCATCTGAAAGAAGTTACCCTTAGTTAGCACTTCTTTGCTAGATATGATCAATCAGTCTTTATTAACAGGCTATGTACCACAGTCCTTTAAAGTAGCTGTAAATAAACCTTTTCTTAAAAAATAGATTTTAGCCAACTATAGACTTGTATCTAACCTTCCCTTTCTCTCCAAGATCCTTGAGAAAGCATTTGCCAATCAATTGTGTGACTTTCTACATAACAATAGTTTATTTGAGGTTTTTCAGTCAGGATTTAGAGTGTGTCATAGCACAACACTGGTGAAATTTACAAATTACATTTTGATTGCATCAGACAATGTTCTTGTCTCTGTACTTCTCTTGTTAGATCTTAGTGCTGCATTCAACACCACTGACCATCACATCCTATTACAGAGACTGGAACATTTAATTGCCATTAAAGGAAATGCATTAAGCTGGTTTTGTCATGGTTTTGGGTTTGTGTTCAGCTATTACCTGTTTTATTTTGTAATGTGTTTGGCCTCATGTGTCTTGTGTAGTTTTACTTCCTTTCTTTGCTTTTCCCATCCAGTTTTGATTGTTTGCCCCACCCTAATTAGTTTCACCTGTGTCTAGTTATCCTGCCCTCACCTGTGTTTTTAAGTCTGTGTGCTTCCTTTGTTCTGTGTCAGATCATCTTCGTCAGTTGTTGTCATGCGTTCTAGCCAGTTCTCCAGTGTTTCTTGTGTTTTTGGATTTATCTGTGTTTCCTGGACTTTTACTCATTTCATGAACTTTGGATTTTGGACTTGTTTGCCTGTGTTATTTTGCATTCCTGGTTTTGACCTCTGCCTGCTTCACCACTCACAAAGCCTTTTTTCCCCAATAAATCATTGAACTATACCAGCTCTTTCTCTGTGCCTGCGTTTGGGTCCGCTGCAGCATTCATCTGCTTCTGCTGAGCTGCAGCAGTCACCTGTGTCTGAGCTGCTGGAATCACTGCGTCTTGAGCTGCAGCTCAGGACCTGGACTTTCCAAACTGCAGCACTCTCCTGAACTTTCTGTACTACAGCTGCCTCTTGCTCCGATTGGGTCGTAACCATCTCCAGTTCTGGTTAGGCCACAACCTCCTGTATCTGCTCCAGTTTGGCCGTAACCTCCTGTATCTGCTCCGGTTGGGCCACAACCTCCTGAACTTCCTGAGCTGCAGCTGTCTCCTGTTGGTGTTGAGCTGCAGCAATCTCCTGAACCTGCTGAGCTGCGGCAGTCATCTGAACATTCTGTGCTACTGCGGCCTCCTGCTCCGGTTCGGCCTCAACCATCTCCAGTTCTGGTTGGGCCTGTTCCTGCTGGGTTGCAGTCACCTGAACCTGTTGAGCTGCAGTACACCCCTTTTCTTGCTGAGATGCAGCTGAATCCAGCTCCTGAGCTGCTGCAATCCATTGTTCCTGAGCTGCAGCGGCCACCTGAGCCCAATAAACTGCAGCAGCCTCCTGACCCCCCGGAGACTTCCCATGATGCACCTCTCTCGTCTCTCCATCTATATGCATTCTTATCCCATTATTGCAAGTTACAAACTCCTCATCTTCTTTCTCTCGTAGGTTTGTGCTTTCACGTCTCTCTCCAGCCGGCAGCCTGTCTGACCTCCAGAGGGATTTCGCCTTCGCAGCTGGCCTCCAGATGGTTTCTGTCTTTGCTGCTGGGTTCTGCCTTCGTCACCAACCTGTTGAGTTGCTCCACACATGTCTGGTCATCCTCCGGACCTGCTCTGCCCTTCGGCCCTGCCTCCAAGCCATCCGCCTGAGGTTTTCTGCTCCGCACCTGTCCCACCCTTGGGCTGTCTGCCGGAGGTCCTCTGCTCACACTTTGCCCTACCTCCAGGCCGCCAGCCTGAGGTATTCTGCTCTGCACCTGTCCCACCCCCAGCCCTATTTTTGTCCTGCCCCCAGGCTGTGGGAATTTAATTTTCTGATGTTAAACTCAGAAAAAAATGAAATTATTGTACTTGGCCCCAAACACCTCTGAAACTCATAGATATAAGATATAGTTGCTCTACATGGCATTGCCCTGGCCTCCAGCACCACCGTAAGGAACCTCAGAGTTATCTTTGATCAGGATATGTTGTTTAACTCCCACGTAAAAAACAAACTTCAAGGACTGCCTTTTTTCACCTATGTAACATTGCAAAACTCACATTGCACATCCTGTCTCAAAATAATGCAGAAAAACTAGTCCATGCATTTGTTACTTCTAGGCTGGATTATTGCAATTCCTTATTATCAGGCTGTCCATATAAGTCCCTTAGACTCGCCTGTTGATCCAGAATACTGCGGCACGTGTACTGACAAGAACTAGGAAAAGAGATCATATTTCTCCAATATTAGCTGCTCTGCACTGGCTCCATGTAAAATCCAGAATATAATTTAAAATCCTTCTCCTCACCCCACTAGAACACTGCTCTCCCAGAATGCAGGGTCACTTGTCACTCCAAAAGTAGAATGGGAGCCAGAACCTTCAGCTATCAATCTCCTCTCCTGTAGAATCAGGTCCCAGTTTGGGTTCAGGAGGCAGACACCATTTCCACATTTAAGAGTAGGCTTAAGACTTTCCACTTTGATAAAGTTTATAGTTAAGGCTGGCTTGGGTGAGTCCTGAACCATCCCTTAGTTATGCTGTAGGTCTAGACTGCTGGGAGACTTCCATGATATACCTCTCTCCTCTCTCCATGTATATGCATTCTTATCCCATTATTGCAAGTTCCAAACTCAACATCTTCCTCCACCTCTCGTAGTTTTGTGCTTTCACGTCTCTCTCCTCTCTCCTTTTGTCGCTTTCAGTAAGTACTTCTGCCTCCCCCACCTACCGCCCCCATGTTCCTGCTCAACACCCACTGCTACAATTATCATCATTATTATTCCTATCATTATTTTCACTATTGTATTATTATATTAATATTACCACTCACCTTAGATTATTATTATTATTATTTTCAAATTACATGTGGAATTTGCATTGCTCTCTCTCTCTCTCTCAATTCAATTGGGCTTTACTGTCTCTGGTTTCAGACGGTAGACAGTAGAGAGATATTATGCCAATTCATAATCTCTTTTTAGGGCCAGATAACATTCTGATCTACTTTGGCCTTTAGTTTCTACTTTCCAATGTTCCAAATAGGTTTCTTGACTTTGTGTTATAATTTGGTTTTCTCTGATTGGTGTTTGGAAAGCAGTGTTGTTATGAGACTGTCAGAGTGTGTTTGAGAGGGGGCAGTTAGTCTCAGCACCACCTGATATAGGGAACTCTTTTCTGGGCTCACCTCTTGGAAATGGGCTTTGGAATGGAGGGTGTCTAGGGGGCTGGATTTAAGGTGATTAAAAAATTAGAGTGCTCTCTTTTGAATTAATTGAGTTAATTATCAGAGGGTATCTGTATGCATTTGTTGGTGATTTTCTGTGTACGTGTAAAATGTATCTGCAGTATTGTAAAGATTCTGTTGGATGTTTGTCCCAGTGGGTATAGCTATGATGAGTGAGTGAGTGAGTGGACCCATACTTCACTACCATGGGCTGGATGACACACTATATTAAGCCAAATTTTAATTGGAATTTGAAAATGATAAAATCTTCTCTTAATTGTATTTAGAGCTCTACGAGCTTTTTCTTTTAGTGTATTCACTGCCATGTTGAAACTCCCTGATGCTGTTATGGTTATACCAAGGTAGGTATAACTTATACTGTGTTCAATGAAATGATTATTAATGGTAAACTGATATTTGTTCTCCTGGCATCTAGGGCGTTTTTGAAAAATCATGACATTAGTTTTCTTCATATTTACTGGCAGGGCCCAGTTCTGACAGTACTTTTCTACTATGTCCAGCTGTTGCTGTAGTCCTTGTTCAGTAGGAGACAGTAGAACAAGGTCATCAGAATAAATCAGAGATTTCACCTCTCTATCTAGGAGGGAGAGGCCAGGAGCAGCACATTGATCCAACTGTACAGCAAGTTCATTTGTATACACATTAAATAAAGTTGGGCTTAAGTTACAGCCCTAACGAACACCTCTTCTCTGGGTGAAGGATTCAGGTTTGTTTGTCTCCAGTTTTTACAGCACACCTATTTTCCAAGTACAGATTCTCCAGATGTCACCATTTTGGATGGGTAGTACTTGTGATTGCTTTGTGTTGAAGTTGTTCCACATATCCCAGAATTGATTTTGATTGATGGCGTTTTCAATATCTTCAAGTTTTTTGTGGGTATAATTTTGTTTTTTGTTCCTAATTGTACGTTTATATTTGTATAAAATGTCATTGTACCTAATGCGTAAGGCTGGGTTGTTTGGTTGGCAATGTTTTTCATTTGCTATTTTTCTCAAATCTTATCTGATGCTCTTGCATTCTTGATCAAATCATTTGTTAGCTTCCGTGTTTGTTTGAAAGGTTAGCTTTAACAGCTGCCTTATGAAATATCATATTGACATCATCAATAGCCTTTTTTACACCATCTCTGGTAGGGACACATTGATTTTGATTATATACTGATATGTCATTCATCAGATCAGGTGAGTTCAAGGCCATGATGTATTTGTCTCCACTGCCTTGGGCCCATCTGTAAGTAGGGTTTAATTTATACAGCTTACTGGGTTCCCTTTTTGTGTCACTCATTTGAAATGAGAGTTTAAAGAATACATTTATTTGGTTGTGGTCTGAAAGGGTGGATTGCTCCACTGAAAGTGGAGGGGTCCATGTCAGTGATTGCATAGTCTACTACACTAGACCCAAGAGCTGAGGAGTATGTGAATCTCCCTAAAGAGTCCCCTCTGAACCTACCTTTAATTATGAACAGGCCTAAGGCCCAACATAGTTGCACTACCTCCTTGCCACTTTGGTTTATTTCAGAGTCAAGGTTGTTCCAAAGGGTGATGGTTGGTGTGGTAAACAGGGGAGACTGTTGTAACATGGTTGTTGCCCTGTGGGTCTATGATATCAGGTTCAATTCCTGTTCATCCATTCAGATCTTCAGTTAGAAGCACATTTCCCTGGGCCTGGAAATAGACGATTTCTGAGTGGAGAGTTTCAAAATTGTGCTATATATATATATATATATATATATATATATATACCCCAGTAGATTCTCATTTTGAAGAAGACAGAGATATAGATCTCTATCAGTTATGACCAGGCTTTGATTTACCCTGTTAAACTGGTGAGATCTGACGGCAAAGATCTCCTTTATACCACACCAAGATCTCCCCTGATGTTCTGCCCTTGCGTATGTTTTTTAATTTTATAGAGGGCATCATGACTTCATTATATCCTGGAGGAAAGTGAGTGAGCAGATCATTTTGACACCATGTTTCTGTTAACACAATTACGTCATTTGATAGATTTCATTAATTCAGGGTTTCCACTCTTCAAGGTTGAGGAGTGGAGACCCTGAATAGTCCAGCAGCTTATATGAAATGAACACATTAAAACAATCAAAATGAACCTGTATAGTGAGACAAATATAAAAACACCTAACTATCTATACATTTAAGATAGTGAATAATAATTTTACATGAATTACATGGAGACATGTACTATTTTCACAAATATTATCATTGCTATCGTTCTGTTTCTCAAGTGAGAAGGTGTTCTGAGTATTTGTCTTAGCTGAACAGAAGCCGGGTGCACAAGGTGTGCAGCATCTCCCTGATGTCTCCCAGCTCTGAGGTAGCAGGGGGGAGGGACTGTGGCAGTAGGCTGGGCTACAGCTGCAGCATAGCTCCGCTGCTGACGGTGGGGAGGGGGACCAGGGGCAGTATGGCTGCAGTGTAGTGAGTGGGGAGGGGGGCAAGAAGGGGCGGATGCTGCTGCATATCTCTCAGAATCAGAAATAATCAGAATCAGAAATACTTTATTGATCGCCAAGGGGAAACTCTTTTGCTACAGCAGCTCACTATCACGTCAGTGCACACAGGAATGGAAGTATTAAGCAAAAAAATATATAATACAGGTCAGAAAATAAATTAAGTACCAAGTGGGTATAAGTATAAAATAAAATAAATGTGAAGTACAAAGTGGGTTTACCGGTTGATGATAATAATATGGTATAAAGTAATAGTGCATGAACTGCCAGCTCTGCTGCTGTAGGTCGGGAGGGGAATAAGTGGCAGGTGAAGCTGCATATCTCTGCTGCTGTGGGTGGGTAGAGGGACAAGGAGCAGGTGCTGCCACATTCCTCTGCTGCTGATGCTGTAAAGGTGGTTGGTGGGCAGGGGCTAAAGAGGGGGAAGATAACCTTTTCTGAGTGTGCTTCGAAGTGGTGAGGTTGTGGTTGTGTGGTGAGTGGGCGCTCCAGCCTGAGCTGTTGTGTCTCCTCACAATGGGGGGATGATCCTGTGATGGTGATGGGGGAGAGGAGGTCTGGGATGGTATCTAAAGCTGCTAGTAGAGGAGAGGGTGGGGGCATTGCATCCCAGGGCAGTGTCTTTGAGGGTCTTTGCAAATATCTTCACCTGCTCTCTGTGTAGATGGAGTCCATCATAGAGGTCCCAGGTGCCAATGGTTGGGTGGAGGACCAGGTGGACGTTGGGTAAGGTGGTAAATCCTGTTCTGATCTCCTTAATAATGTCATGGATGACATGAGGAGGGGTGTCTGTCCTAGGCAACAGGGTAGAGACCACAATGCGGGTGTCTCCCTACTGGCCTGCTCCACTATCTTCCTCACTGCCTCAGCAATGTCTTTGCAGAGACTGTGTAGGTAATTTGTTCCTCTGTGGCTCACCAGGCATTGAGGGCTCTTGAGGGTCTCCTTTTTCAAAAGCTTCATTGCCTGGCCTGTGGTGCTGCAGCGTTTAGATAACACTTTCTAACCAGAAAAAAGCTTGTTTGTGTCCAGGAATTTCCCATTAGAGTCAGCCAGCAGGACCATTTGTGGGGCTTCCTCTTCAGGGAGTGGAGGGAAGCTGGAATGGGCAGAGCTGGCTGTTGGTAGCTGGCTGAATGGAGGTATCAGCAGGTGCCAGGGTGTTGTTGGGGTGAGTGCAGAGCAGAGAGGGTGGGACGGAGACATGGCAGGGGTTTGAGACACTGGCAGGGAGAGTCTGTGTCTCAGTACTTGTCATTGTGAGTACTGATGAGAGTTTGTCTGTCAGGTGTTGGACTTGCCTGGTGAATATCCTTTCTCTATTCTCAGCATCCTCCTTCACTTTGGCTAACTGAGCACGGAGCACACTGTTCTATTGTTTGAGCGCCGCTAAATTTCCTATGAGGTCAGATGCCAAGGCCTGGTTGTCTCTCTTTAGTTGCTGGAGCTCCTCTTTAAGCTGTTGTAGAGTGTTATCTAGGTGGTCAGACAGCCTGGCTTGGGTCAGCTCTTTAAATTCAGCAAAATCCAGCTCCAGCAGGGCCGTACGCTCCTTTGGCTGGTTGGTGGCGCTGGCAGGTGTGGGAGGAGCAGAGATGGACAAGGTGGTGGGATTACCTAATGGGCTCTCATCATCTTCACTGTCAGAGGGGACATTGATCCTCTTGATGTCCACCTCAGCTTTCAACAGGGGAAATGCCTCTTGAAAGGACTCCAGGTTGGCTTCATTCCCTTGGACCATGACCTTTTCTTTGGTGTAGTATGTGATGGTAAGTAGGAGTGTCTTCTCCTTGTGTTTCTCCCTAGCTGTTCCACTCTTACATTTAGCAGGGTACTGAATCTCCTTGCTCTCTACTGTGCTGTGCTGCCTTCTTATTGGTTTCCATGGCGACAGCTTGTTTACTCCAAGGGGAGCTAGGGTAACTATTTACTTTGCTAGCTTTTTTAGCCTACAAACTCTGGCAAAAAACTTAACTATGTACAGTTTACAAGGATCTTTAAATTTTTCTTCTTGTCTTAATAAGGTACCTCTTCTGTTAGCTAATTCAGTGCAGTTTGTCCTTTGGAATGTTGGTAGCAGTTAACAGTTGCTGGCTAGCTTGACAGCTAGTTGTTTTGATTTAAAAATATATCCAAAGATGATATTTCCTCTTTTATTCTTGTTAATTAATGTGGTTACCTCTTCTTTAGAATAATTTCTGATGATTATTTAAAGGTTATTTTACAAAATGTCCCCCTTTTTTAGGTCCAAGTTTGAGATGCATTCAGGAGCTCATCTTTGGTGCAGCTACTCTTATGGAATCACCCTCTCTTTCTCTCAACCCAACCGGCAGTTGTATATGGCTGCCCACCCTGTGTCTGGTTCTGCTCTCGGTTTCTGTTTTTCCTTGCCACTGTCACCAAGTGCTTGCTCATGGTGGAAATTGTTGGGTCTTTGTAAATAATATATAAGGATTATATGTCTTAACCTTATTTATAGGAAAAGTGCAATGAGATCATTTCTGTTATGAATTGACGCTATATAAATAAAACTGAATTGAAATGCTTAGTATGAGGGCCATATTTAGCATTTGTATGCTTTCTACAATCAGGATTATTAGAGGGGTGTAAAGATGAGGTTCACATTCATCCAAGCAACAAAGAAATGAAAAATTGAAATGAAAAATTCTCAGTCACATGTAACCATTTTGGAATTGAATTGACTCGGGCCACACCTATATAGCAACGCCTTTACTGTTTTTTTCCCCAGCCATCAGCAACTGTAATAATTTCTGAGAGTCATCAAAGGAATACTACACCGAAAAGCTGTTTTGAGTATCACCACTCGCTCCCAGTATTAGATGCTGTTTGTAGTTTACTCCTTTGTAAAGGAATGTCCATAAAAGTGTTTCAAACCACTGCAAAATCCTTCTCAGCTGTCCATCCATATGCTTAGTATGTCACAAACATTGTTTGCAACCCACATAAGTAAACATTAGTAAGTGTAACAATTACGCTAGCAACAAACATAATCTATGTATTTTTTCATATTTTGTTTGATACTCAAAACAGCTTTTCAATGGAGTTTTACTTTCAAATCCACAATATACATTTTCACTAACAAGGTTGTGCTATGGATGAACTGTTTTCAGACAACTGTGTTGTTGAGCTTCTTTGGTGGAGTTGCTAGTTGCACAGCTCAATGACAAATAAATTAAGTTCCAGTAAAATGTTGATGATGTTGCTCACAGAACATAAAGGCAAGATGAACACTCTTATGCCGACTAGCCACTATGGCCTTAATGCTAAAAGATAGTGTGTAGTTCGTGACCGCCTCAGGGCCGGGCTGGGTCGGAAACGAGGTGTGCTGGCGAGCGTGGAGGGATGGACTGGGCAAGCCAAGCGGAGGGTCAGTGAAGTCTCACGTGTAGCTCGGGAAGGCGGCTGTCTCAGTAGGCAAGGTTGACCGGGTGGCGGGGGCGTCTTAGCGATTAGCAGAATACTGGTGTCCAGATGACTCAAAGGCAGACTGAAGCGGTGATCACCGGCAGTGAGTGGGTCTATGACACAGAGAAACGAGATTACTAAATTGGCAGAAACAAAGAACACTTATTTTATCTTACTTGTCGTTGGGGCCGTTACGAAGTAGCGTACACATGTACGGGGACGATCTGGCATCGGTAGAGTGGAAGTGCCTGGTATATAAACGGTGGAGACTGATGAAGATGGGAGTCAGGTGTGCCGGTGATCAGCCGCGGGCAGGAGACCGGGAAGCCAGGCCAGAACACAGACACAGACACACACACACACACACACACACACATACATATACACATACATTGACAGACAGGGAACAGCCAGGAGACATGAGGAAGGGCAGAAACACAGGATTACACGAGGATCAGGGGGCCATAGTGGCTAACTATGACAAGAACCCCCCCTCTAACGGGCGCCTTCTGGCGACCCTCCCGGTTTCTCAGGGTGAGCCAGGTGGAACTCCTGTACCAGCTGTGGATCCAGGATGCGAGCACGAGGTACCCAGGACTGCTCCTCTGGACCATATCCCTCCCAATCAACCAAGTACTGGAGCCCCCTACCTCGCCGGCTAACATCCAACAGCCGCCGGACGGTGTAAGCCGGATGGTCCTCAATGACCCGGGCGGGCGGAGAGGGAACAGCCGGGGGGCACAGATTGCTGACAGCTACCGGCTTGATCTGGGACACGTGGAAAGTGGGGTGAACCTTCATAGATCGGAGTAACCTTAGTCTCACGGTGGTGGGGTTGATGACATGCTCGATGGTGAATGGCCCGATGTAGCGGGGGGTTAGCTTTTTGGACTCGGTACACAGCGGGATATTCTTGGAAGACAGCCAGACCTTTTGGCCTGGTGCCGGAGTCCTCCGCCGATCCGCGATCTGCCGATTCCGGTCCCCCGACCGACAAAGTGGGCCTTGAGTCTCTCTCCAGATCTTGTGGCAACGGCGGAGATGGTGCTGCACCGAGGGAACCACCAGTTCCCTCTCCTGGGACAGGAACAGGGGGGGCTGGTAGCCTAGGGAGAGAGACCTAAAACGGAGTTAGTCAGCGAATTGTGGGCGTATTTGATCCAGGCGAGTTTGGAGCTCCAGGTGTATGGGTTGGTGGCCACCACACAGCGTAAAGCAGCCTCGAGGTCTTGGTTGGCCCTTTCCATCTGTCCATTGGATTGTGGATGGAAACCTGAAGAAAGACTGACGGTGGCCCCCAGCGCCCGGCAGAAAGCCTTCCAAACTTGAACTGGGGCCCCGGTCGGAGACTATATCCAATGGTGTGCCATGGAGACGGAAAACATGTTGCACCAAGAGGTCTGCTGTTTCCGAAGGAGGGAAGTTTAGCCAGTGGCACGAAGTGGGGTGCCTTTTTTGCTCAACAGCGAGAGGGTTCGGGTCACCCCGGGATGGCAGGCGAAGCGTGAGTTGTGTCCCCATCGAAGCACTTGGGAACAGGCCGAGTCTGGAACAAACAGTCGATTAGGGAGCCCATTCCCGGGGTCTGGCTGGTCACGCTGGGCCGTCTTAACAATTGACTTGAGCTCCCAGGTGACGGCGGCCACCACACAGGCGGACGGGAGAATAGAGTCTGGTTAGGGAGGGCCATCCATGGAGGTGTGCTGCCGGGAGAGAGCATCAGGTTTGGTGTTCTCCAATCCGGGACGGTAAGTAAGGGTGAACCGAAAACGACCGAAGAACAGAGCCCAGCGTGCTTGGCAGGAGTTCAGTCTCTTTGCGGTCTGGATGTACTCTAAATTCTTATGATCCGTCCACACGACGAACAGTTGTTCAGCTCCCTCCAACCAGTACCACCATTCCTCCAGGGCCAACTTGACGGCCAGAAGCTCTCTATTGCCGACATCGTGGTTCTGTTTGGCCGGGGAGAGTCGCCAGGAGACGAAGGCGTGGAGCTTCTGATCCGTGGGGGGAACGCTGAGAGAGGACCACTCCGACGTCCGAGGCATCCACCTCTACAATGAATTGTCGTGTGGGGTCCGGTTGGATGAGGATTGGGCCGAGGTAAAGTGGGCCTTCAATTGGGTCCAGTCCGCCTCTGCTTCCGGGTGCCAAATGAAGGGGAGCTTGGGAAAGGTGAGTTTGGTCAGAGGGGCTGCCATAATCTCGGATGAACCGCCGGTAGAAATTGGCGAATCCTAAGAAGTGCTGCAGCTGTTTCCGGGTGGTGGGCGTTGGCCAATCTGCAACTGCTTGCGTCTTGGCCGGATCGGTTCTCATCTGTCCGCCCTCAGTGATGTAACCAAGGAAGCTTACGTAGCTGACACGTACGTAGCTTTGCATTTCTCCGCCTTGACAAAGAGCCAGTTCTCCAGTAGCCTTTGCAACACCTGCCGGACATGGAGGACATGACTGGATGGATCTGGGGAAAAGATTAGTATGTGGTCCAGGTAGACGAAAACGAAGCAGTTTATGAAGTCCTTTAACACGTCGTTCACTAGCGCTTGGAAGACGGCCGGGCGTTGGTAAGTTCAAATGGAATCACCAGATATTTAAAATGGCCCAAGGAGGTGTTGAAAGCTGTCTTCCACTCATCCCCCTCTCTAATGCGTACCAGGTGATATGCATTCCGGAGATCCAATTTTGTAAAGACCTTTGCCCCCTGAAGTGGTTCAAAGGTGGAGTTGATTAGTGTTAGCAGGTATTTGTTCTTGATGATGATTTGATTTAGACCCCGGTAATCTATGCAGGGGCATAGGATCTTGTTCTTCTTCGTGACAAAGAAGAATCCCGTCCCTGCTGGCGAGGAGGATGAGCGAATAAGTCCAGCGCGAAGGGAATCCCCGATGTACTTCTCCATGGCCTCTCTCTCCGGTCACGAAAGGTTGTACAGTTGGGTCACTGGCAGAGGAGCCCCGGGGAGGAAGTCAATGGTGCAGTCGTATGGGCGATGTGGGGGTATGGACAAGGCTAGGTCCTTACTGAATACCTCACCGAGGTCATGATATACCTGGGGAACTAAGGACAAATCCGGGGGAGCCACGCTTGGCGAAGTAGTGTTGCTCTCGGATCGCATGCAGGTGGCGAGGCAAGAGGGATATACACATACAATGACAGACAGGGAACAGCCAGGAGACATAAGGAAGGGCAGAAACACAGGATTATACGAGGATCAGGGGGGCATAGTGGCTAACTATGACAATTTATTTATTTGGATAGTCTTGCTTTAAGCAATGTGCTGGAAGACCAGCGCTCTTCTGTATTATTATTATTGTAACATATTTAGCCAAAAATCAATGTTGCAGATTCCCTTTAAAATACCCCACAATATACTCTTGTATAACTTAAAATTAGATACAAAGCACCTAATGCTAGCATGCCATTGAGCCTCAATATTATCCACCAATAGGAGTCCAATAGTAAGTTTGTGTGCATTATGAGTATTTTTAAGCATTATCCTCCATATTTGGCATCTCAGTGAGTGTTTGTCTACCTACCATCTCTCTTTCTCTCTTACTGTCTCTTAATTCTTTATGCTGCAACCATCCATCGTCAGTTTCTACCCTCAATGCTGGGAGCACACAGGCAGACTTCTTCCACTCACCAGGGTGTAATCTCTCTTTGTTTACACTGCCAAGGGGTTATTTGGCTGTCTGTTAGAGTGTGACACAGACAGCGCTATACTGTCAAAGACAGCCTCAGCACACTGCAGACAAGCCGATTTTGTATTCAGTGTATCTAACACGTCAGCCTGCACTGACAGTATGTGATGGCCTACAAGCCTACAATCACACAATATGCTCTGAAAGACAGGGTCCATCCATATGTCAGAAAAAAAAGATTGGCGAATTATAGCCATTGTCTATGGTTACACTTGTCATTTCACCCTAAGCAAGACCTGATGTTAAAGATGGGATTTTGTCAGATTGCATCGCTGTATACCCACATTTGCCCTGAAAATGGCTGTCATGTGATTCTTGTTGCTAGATTTATTGAAATCTAAGTCTGCATTATTTTTCACTGCCCCCACTACTATGTGTTCATATAGTAATTTGTATCTACATTGTAGCTGGACTGCATTCTCATGTAGGATATAGATAGAATAGCAAGCCTGTCCTCTTTTATATCGGGCTTTGAAGATCTCCAAGCAATGTGGCAAAAATCATTTTTGTGTAAATTAACAATGTGTCCTACCACTCAGTCACACTGAAATAGCATGTACTTGTAACCATTGTTGGTCACATAACAATGCATGTACCTATACTGTATATACTCACCTGTGTATTCTGTAAGCAAGGCCATAGCCAGGATTTTAGAAATACTGATGTCAGGAGTCCGAATACCTTCAGCACAATTACACATCCCTAAAAATGATTATTTCTTTAGGATTCTTAAAGATGCCTGTGGAGTCTGAGCTCTGGCAGGCTCATATTAGGTAAGACCTGCTCTCGTGAGACTGACACCCAATCAAAAATGACAAATGACAACCTGTGACCTTGACACATCTAAGTGGAATACTTTGAGAAAACACCACCTTGCTTCTATGGTAATTAGGTAAAGAAAAAAGGGGCAGGTGATGCTGCATATCCCTGCTGCTGTGGGTGGGTAGAGGTTTAGAAAAAGACAAAAGGAAAATAAGGGCAAACATTTACTGTACATGTATGTGTATGCATACTGTACAATTCTGCCAGTGCATTAGGTCCATCTTGGTTTGCCTTTACATCTTTCTACTGACGTTTTGTCACAGCTTTATGTCTGTGGCTATGTAATTCTTTATAGTGCCTGAATTATACTTAACCCCAATGCCATGTAACAAAAGAAAAAAATAACATCTTACTCACTAAATGGGTCTAGATGTATGAGTTGACCAATCACACACTTGTGCTATTACTGGAAATATAATATATAGGTGTAGTTCAAGAACACAATGACCCTTCCCCCTGAAAGCTCAATGGACAGGCTCAAATAGATGTGAATGGTACGTGTGTAATGGCCATTCACCAAAAACAGTGAGGGTTGTTTTCACTGAAGGAGGAAGGTGAACAACTTAAGGAAAAAAAGTTCATTCTCTGTTATTATTTCCCCAGAAGACTCACTTGTGTGGAATGAACTCTCATTAAGGATGTCGCAGAGAGAAAATAAAGAGCGATGTCCCTTCCTACCAGGACACGCCGCTAGTCAACTAATACAATATGATCAGATTTTACTGAATAAAGCCTCAATGTCAAGCCAACTTTATTCCTCTGATCTAGTAACATAATAGGCAAATTACATACTGTATGTGTGTGTGTGTTTGTTCTGCATGTCTCCATGTGCTTGTGGTGTGTGTGCATGCATATATGTGTGTGTTTGTGTAACAAGAGATTTGCTATTCATTAAGGATTCTGGTACATGGTGTGTATTTTCATTTTTCACACAAAGGTGTGTAACAGCTAATCAAACTGAAATCACCAAGTCTGAATAAGTGTGTGTGTGTGTGTGTGTCTTAAAAAGCTCAGACAGATTTCATCCATTACGTCAATTATGAATTAGCACCTCTCTGCCATCTCTCAGGTCTCTCTCTCTCTCTGTCGACTGCTGTCTTAATTAGCCAAACACAGGGCATCAACTCATTCTTTCTGCTGCAGGAGCTTCCCTCACACTCACACATGCACACACACGCACACGCACACACACACACACACGCACACACACACAGACAAAGAAAGGTGTACAGATTCATGCAAGCACGCGCTGTACACATGCACAAATAAGCAAGATGTAAAATTGCAGAAGCAAATATGCTAACAACACACAGACTTATGCACACACAAACACACACTGAGTGGAAGCTAGTGGTTTTAAATGGAGTGTGGGGAAACATAATGAGACAGTCCTTCAAATTGTGTCATGGTGTGACGATCTGTTACCAGTCTTCTATCTGGCCTGTTTCAAGTGTAAAATGAATCAGGGCCCTTTTTTAATAGTGTTTCTGATCCATTGTTAACAACAAAAGAGATAAAAATATTGACAAACACAACAACCTTCTGATAGACAGATAGATAGTGAGTCAAACAGACAAGTAGGAAGGTAGGCATGACTGTGTCAAAACCCATATTTGGATGTTGAGCCTCAGTTGTCATTGTGTTCAGAGTCAGAGAAAAAGGAACACATGTTGCCCTGTATGGCTGTTTACATATGCTGGTGTGGGTCTGGTCTAGTCATTCAAAACTTGAACGTTAACTGCCAAACAGCAGCATGTTCAAGAACTTTGTTTTTTAATAAATCAAACCACGAAAACAAACAAAGCAACATGGACATCATTAACAAAATAATAATGTTAATTTGGTTTATTATTATTGGTTTGCAGTATTCAGACAATTGTCTGTGATAGTTTATGGATTCACAGCATCATAATATTAAAACAAACAAAACAGGTAACTGGCATAAGTGTTCATTCTGCTTTGAGTAAAAAAGAATTCAGTACAGGACATTTACTTTCGCAGCACATTAGCGTACAGACCACTTTCTGCATTTTGATTGACAAATGGACAAGCTATCAGACGGGCTGAGCTAACCAGTGTGTGTAAGGGGGGCGCTGCCTCCAGCATGGTGTGTGTTGAGCAGGCAGTCTGACAGGCAGTTAGGCTACTGAGCAGAGCCTCCTGCTCACTGGGCTAAGTGAGTTAGCATGGGGCTGCTGGCTCTGTAATAAAGCGTTTAATGGACACACAGCTTCTCCCTGCCTTCCTGGGGCTAACACTAAATCCCTCTTTACTGTCGCTTGCCCAGATGTTAGTGAGTTATTCATTTCTCCCATCACTCTGGAGGCTAGTGCATTCATCTCCAGGCTGAAATATGCATAAAAGTTTGTTTTAAGTCAGACGTATTTCCTCAACTACACACATGCAGTCACAAACTGAGGTACATTATGCCTATGCATACATGTGCTGCAGCCCATTCACAAGTACATAGCCAGGGTTGAAAATCTTCCTGTACTTTTGCTATTTTAGTGATAAAATAATTATGTTTTACTTCACTTCAAAATACAAAACTAAGTCTGAAAATTCAAATTGCACTGCCATGTCCAGTTTTACTTCATATGTCAATCAGTTTATGTCATATCTCCAACATTTGCAAGATGTGTATCTTGTAGTCGAGGTATGTCCTGAGCTGATCCTGAGGATCTGGGGCTGATCGTGGCTAATATAAAGCCAATCAAAATCTGATCCTTTTTGTACTGAACTCTACTGTTTTATCCACCTCGGCCTGCTGGTGTTGCAGCGCTAAACCCTCTTATTAGCTTAAAATATATAAAATATAGATATATTGCACCTCTTCTTTTTCAGGATTACCAGGGCTATTTGAAAATGAAAAAAACAACAACTAAAAAACATTTGATTTAAATAGTTCCATTGAAGATTTATGATGAATTATATACAAGTAGAATCAATATTCGCCTGAAAAAGTCCAGGTACAAAATTCATTTATTAGAATTCTGGATATGTCAAATGTAATAGCTCCTTACAAAAGTTTAATCCAACTTATCAGTGACATTTGTGAGGTTTTTGGTGGAACTGAGGTGAATTTTGAAAACAATAAAATAAACCTTTGATACAGCTTTTCTTCAAGTCAAACAATGTTACTAATCTTTCTGAGTAATAGCAACAGCACTAACTATGGGCTCACAACAGTATTATAAACAATAAATAACTAAATTTGAAGATGAGAGACCCTGAGACCATGGAGCTGTAGAGGCAGAAGATAGAGGGCCCTGAGCTGAGCCAGTTGTTTCACTCTGCACACGTTCTGTGGTGGGAAGTTCTGCACGAAGGCGTGTTGGAGCTGATGATTCAGAGATGAATGATGTGGGTCTTGACAAAACTGATTGTGTAGCTTTTCTCTGTTTTACAAGCCTAACATGATCGACTTTCATCCACATAAAACAGAACAGGGATTTTCTTTCTTTTTGGACACCATTTCTCTTCTTTAGCATCTTTTATACTTGAATGTTTTCTTTAAAAAAAGAATAGCACGTACTACTTTCAGGTAAAAATTTAAAACAGTTTTGTATTATGTCTCTTATGCAACACCACAATCACACACACAGAGAGCGACAGACAGAGAATGAAGAAATATAGAAAATAGATATTTATTGAAAGGCTTACCTCGAAGATGCTGTTCAGATCCTTTGATGGGGCATCTTCCAGGACAGAATAACTGAAAACAAAAATCAGAAGATACCTAACTGTCCTCAAAAGTCAAAAAGCAGATCCTTCAGTGAGCTAAAAAGCTAATTTTTAAACTAACCTGTCGGTATCTTCCACTTGGCAATTACTTGAAAAATCAAATGTCCGTCGCCATTCCGGATTCTACACTGTCGTCATCAGACTTATCAAAAAACAAGGTGAGAGCTTCATCAGTTGTCGAATTCTGTTTTTTCCTATCAGGTTTTTTCATCATCTGTCCAGTTTTGAGAAGTGGAGAGAAGAGGAGTGGAGCAGAACAAAACAGAGCGGGTAGAGTGCGACCAAACTTGCTGCGCAAGAGTTATTAAGATCACCACAGCAACACGTACAGAGGGTTTACAACCAAGCTTGATACCTCAAAGTGCTTGTAAGGAATTGAACTATTGACATGTTGACTGATAGCAGGACGCCGGCGTTCCACTGAGACTGATACAGTTAATGACAGAAATGCTCTCCAGTGTGAGCATTTTGCTCCATATGTGATTGACTCTGTTCTGACACCTGGGTTGGCAAAATACACAGTGTAGCAAGGACTGCTTGCCACCATGAGTTCCATAGCACAAACACCTTCACGGCAGTTTGTTTTACAGGTAACACTTTTATTCATACACTTGCGCACAGACACACACACACAGTTTTCTAAACAATTCCAAGCAAACCCGACCACAGAACTCTGGTTGCCCGGCTCTCGTTGCGTTGGCCAGCGGGTCTCTCCTTAATTCTCAAGTCCGATCAAATGATGCAAACAAAAGTCCACAGGCGGCCTGACTGCTCCGTACTGACGTTTGTTCGTGCGTTCGTTCGTGTGTGTGTGTGTCCGTCCATCCTCAGGTCCAGAACGCTACTGCATATAAAGGGAGAGCGAAATTAGTCCATGAGCCACAGCTGAAACAATTAGCTCTCCCTGCTTAATTAGCTTCCCCACCCATCTCCTCACCTGCACCTCATTCCGTCATCAGCCGCTTTCTATGTACACTGGCCTAGATCCTTTGCTCTTCTCCAGATCGTCAGTGTTGCTATGTGCTTCATGCCATTGCTTCCGAACCTCTGTTACCAGGAACCCTGTTACATGCTACCTGTGCCTGCCTGCCTGACCTTCTGCCTGATCCACAGACTGATGATTCTTTGCCTAACCCTTCTGAATAAGTTTGCCTGTTCGGATTGCCTTCCCGGTTTGATCCTTACCGGCCTCGTGACTCTGTAAGCTTATGCATCTTCTCACTTACATTACAGATCTGATCCTGTCTGCTATCTTTATCTGTGTTTGGGTCCTACCCCTGTTGCCTCACAATTACCAACCATGACACAACCAAGAGTGTTTCTGAAGTCCCAACAACTCCAAGAGAGTGATACGTCTTCTCTCCAGTGCTTCACAGCAATTTCAGCAGTCGCATTCTCCCAGTTAAACTTTTATTCATATCATATTGATAATTTAAGCTTATCAACTTGTTTGAATCAAGAAGCTCTTGATGATCTAATAATTGCTCTTTTTAATGTGTCAGATACACATTTAATCAACATTTCAGTAAATATATTGGATTACAGTAGGGTTGCCAAAGGCGAGAGATCCAGCACTGGTGCCTGAAACAACACACACCCCCATTTCTTTTAACACAGGGCTAGTTTAAGTCATAATGCCCACTTAGGATGTGTTCAGACAGATAACAGTGTGTCTTTTGTATTAGTGTCACCTGGCAAACAGGTTGAACCTAGGTCAGCTGTTGTCGCAACACAAAGCAGCATCATCCAGTAAGTCATTGCATTGGCCAATCAAATACGTACTTTACATGTGCACATTCATGGAAGATTACTTTGTAATGTAAAAAGCGTATTTCTATTGTTTGCCTCATGTGTTGAGGATACAACAATTGCCACGTGATAACTTTCCAGAGTTGTAAAATACTGTCTTTGTGCAGTGTTTTGACATCAGAGCAGAGCAGAAAGTGGTCTGACCGTCTTGATCAATGCGTTGCTGGGTCACAGGCCAGCCTTCTCTGCCGCAGCAGCTCATTTACTGTGCTGTTGGAAGCCAAGAGGTGGAAGACACGGAAACGGATGACCAGGCAGTTGAAGGTAAAACACATAAGGCCCACATGATGCTTGTTAAATGCTGTTAAACAGCTGTTGTCATGCTATTATTACCTTAGCCAAAAGCTGATGTTAGCAACACAGCAACCGCTAATGGTGTAGAATCGTGGTGTTCCTTATGATATGGGTTGGCTAAATTGAGCGTACAAAATTATATCTTAATGTCGTCGCAGTGAGACACGTTTATTTAGTGTTTTTCAGATGAAACATGGGTACACTGGACTGCAGGCTGCAGAGACTAGTGTGTTTACTCCTTTGACCAACAGCAGCCCTCGTCCCATGCCTCTTGCTGAAGCACACAAATGCTGTATTTTGCACATTCATATTTCTGCAGATCTATAGAATAAATAGTTGTGGAACTAAATGTGTGTATAGTGGCTTTTCTTGTATCTGAAAACAAGTATATACTACTACATATGTAAAAAGACACGCAAGCTTGTGCTTGTGTTACCTAAATCTAATATTTACAAAACTAGTGGAAGTAGTGGTTCTCAGTTTCACCATTATACACCAGTAAGCTCAGTATTTAAAACATGTGAGAATGCATAGGTTAAAATAAGCAAAGGTCCTTATGCTGAACTGCAGGTGATGTGTTTAATAAGTTAAAACAATAGTTATACAGAGATTTTATAATTCTAATACCAACATCCCACTCTTTGTTCCTGACATACAAGACTTATCATTTAAATGGCGCTTGAGGTTACAATCAAGTTAATGCAAACATAAGTCATTTTAGGCAATTGAACAAACAACAAATGCTGTTCTGCTTGTGAGGACAGTTTTCTTGAGTCAAAATTGCCTTATTGGACCTGTCAGAGTGTTGGTCACATGGCAAAGGTCTATGTGATACCCTTTTGGGGGCAATCAAATTCCTCTTAGGTCCCCGAATTGGGGGCAAGCTGCATATCAGCAAACTGCATTATTGGTCTATCCAAAATGTTTGATATTACCTGGAAGTTCATAGAGAACATAGAACTGATACATGTGGAAAGGTTCAATTGTAATTATTCCCCTGCAGGATTCATTTGATAATAATGCTTTGCTTGTTTTGTGGTAGTCTCACAGACACACACAGCCCTTAGGTCTTCATTGCAGTAACAAGATTTCTGCTGTAGGGCACACACTTATCATGTCACTGTATTTCTTTAAAAAAAAAAAAAAAAGCAGACAACACTAGAAAACACAATTAAGCTGCTGGGCCAGAGCAAAAGGTGCCACACTGCCAAGTAAGTATGAATTACTCTGATGTGTCCATACTGGGGCTAATGCACTGAGACTGGACAGACAAAGAGTAATCTGTTATGAAAACAGAGGAAACCTGGGTAAAATAAACCCAGGAAAAAGGAGCTGGCGCTGTATTCAGAGATGAGGTCGCAGGAACAGGATTGTGGTTTTATTTCCTCCCACACCAGTACAACGTGTTGTCTGGACAGCTCCAATGAGCTGAGGCGTCTCCGGTATTAAACATGTAAGCAGGACAAAGAAAGGGAATGAGGGTGGGTGGGAGGGAAGAGAAATAGTGAGACCGAGTCTGCATTCAACAAAATGCAGACGCATCGAATCTGGAAGCGTGACAAAAATGTGTCCGGTCTAATGATGTCAACAACTCACCACCCCTCTGCAGTGTGTGTGTGTGTAGCTTGTCTGTTTCTTTGCCTCTGACAATCTGGTTTTCAGCGAGAGGCTGCACTGCTGTAGGGATGAGATGTAAACCCCCCTCACCACACACACATAGGCCTTGTTTACACCTGGCATTAACATGCGTCTTGGGTGATCCAATCACAAGTGGACAGCACTCAGGTGTAAATACACCCAAGATGCTTTCAGGATGCATTAAGATCCTATCGCTCAGACCACATTCTGAGGTGGTCTGGGCTGCATATGGCCACATTCTTTTTGCAGTGTTTATGCAAATGTGTCCTCGGCCTCATTAAGGGACCGCCTACTCAACTAACATCCTCTGCAAGCAGAAATACATACTCATTCGTGTGCCAACAGCATCATATTAAAGTGTGAAACTGAAATAAGAAACCACAAGAACAGGCAAAATTGATTCACGTGGATGGAGTACACACGAAACAAGCCGTCTGATGTCCTGTGGCTGCTCTGCCTCAACTTTTGGTGATTTAGGGAGTTTCCTGATGGACAAATAGCTTTACTTGTTGCTAAAGTAACCATTAACTGATGCTAACTGTAGCTGCTGTTAGCTAGTTAGCTAAGTTAGCTGTGTAACTGTGCAGACTTCAGGTAGAGCAGCCTGAGGACATCAGAGGGAAAACCAGAAAATATTTCTCAATAAAACATGATCCAGTTCAAAATCAGAAAATTACGTTATAAAGTTGTATTTTTGTACAGTAAGCAGTGAGGCCCGGCCTACAGAAACACTCCACTCCAGCAGTGTCTATCGCTTTCCCAACCTAATTCTTGTCTCATTCGTGGACTGATAAACAGTAATATAGAGCAGGGAAGTGAGATCCGATCACAAATTGTCACTCGAGACGCATGTGGAGAGGCATTCTAATGCCAGTTTGAATTGATGTACTTAGAGCTGTCCACTTGTGATCGGATCACCCAAGACACATGTTAATGCCAGGTGTAAACAGGGCCATACACTCAAACACACATATAGAACTGGTGATATAACTGAGCTCTCATCCTCTTTTGCATTATCCACCTAACAAAACACTTCAGTCAAACACATTTTATTTACACCCACAAAATGCAGATGGCGGCCAGACATTCACAGTCCATGGCACAGGCTTGTATCTGTGTCTTTAAGACTAACTAGGTGCTAAGGAGTGGAAGTTGGTGAGGAGGCTCTGGAAAAGGTCACAGAGAGTTCAGAGCCCGCTGGGGGATGAGTGATAGCCGTGGAGAGGGGGCTGTGTTGCCGGGCCTTGTTCTTTTCTGTACTGCCTGTCGGCCCCCACAGCGGTAGACTGAGCCTTGATGGATTGGCAACCAGTGAAAGGAAATGTAACCCCCTCCACCACAACCACCAGTCCCCCATTCCCTCCTAACCTGACTCGCTCCAGACCCATCTCTTGCTTCAGTGCTGGTGAGGTCATACAAATGCATTTTGATAGCACAAACACAAACAGAAACACACTTGACAACAAGGATGCATACCACAATGTCCACAGTTATTATTAATAATATTAGAAATTTGGAAGTAATTTTGCCAACTGGCCAACTGCCACAAAAAAAAATAGACATGCACACATAAACACACAATTCTGAGGCAAAAGTCACAATCCCACAAGAACACTTAACAGTGTTAACAGTACTCTCTACTTTTCCCTCTGTGTATAAACAGGGTGAAGGTCAATGTGCATGTGTGAAGTCCATGAGGAGATGATGGGTGACTGTGAGATGAAAAGGATGAGAGAGGAGGCATACAGCTGAAGAGGGAGGAAAGACGGGACGCGGGGTGAGGGGTGTCAGCGGGTTAAAGGTTTAAGTACAGGACATCCCCTGACCTGGGGTCAAGCACAGAGGACGCTCCAGGAGGCTTGTTTTCTGGGGGGGCAGCAGTGGGGACTTTGTTGTACCTGGACCAACACAAAAGAAGGCCGCAGCAGGGGGGATGCCCTGCTAAAATAAACATCAAAGTCTGCTGGCCATGTCCCATTTTTGTTGCCTGGAAATGGTGGGCTCCCCCTCAACCAAACTTCCTTTGGAATTAATTTTTTCTTTTGATAATTAAATTATATGGTAGTTTGTAACCATTTATGTATTTTTTTGCCTTTTCATTCATTTCTGTTAGTTCCAGACAACAGCATACTTGCAAGCTATTAGCTAAAATATATATGTTACAAAATAAAAGGTAATTACAGTACATACGTCAAAATAAGGACTTTGCTTTGCGAACAGAAGTGCTCCTTGAGATTAAAGGCCACAGCAAATTCACACAAAAAGGAAAAAGCTATGGCTTAAGTATAATAAAAAGCCTTTAATATTGCATGGCTGGTAATTACAGTACATACTCATGAATAGATATTCCCAAATAGCACTTTTATAGTGCTAGCGCTGTGGTTTTTCTATACTTGAAATTAAAACTCTTTAAATCCACTGTTAAGCAAGTTTTTTAAAAATGTCATCAATTACTTATTACATGTCACTTACTAAGAAACTTACCTTACTAATTACCCAACAGCAAAATTAATTAGTTGCATTACTCGTACATTACTTTTGTTATTCAACCCAGCTCTAAAAGGTAAAGGTAAAGGTGCCTTTAACCAACTCCAAAGCCTCCACAGCCGTACATTACATCTTCAGTATAACGCATGTAGGGATAAAATACGAAACATATCTTAGACACCAGCAGACAGATTTAGGAAAACCTTTGACATTCAATTCAATTTTATTTATATTGTGCCAATTCATAACAGAAGTTATCTCCTTGCACTTTTCCTATAGAGTAGGTCTAGACCGTACTCTTTATAATATTATGTGCAGAGAGAGGGAAGGGAGGAGAGGAGAGTGAAGCACAATGCAAATACCACCTAGAATTTTTATATTAATATTAATAAATTAATAATAATAGGAATGACAGTCATAGTAATAATAATGACAATAGTAGTGAAAGAGCCAATGACAACATCTGCACGGGGGCAGCATATGGCCCACAACCACAGACCCAGTCTCTGCAGCACATAAGAGACATAAGGAGAGAGGAGAGAAACGAGAAAGTACAATCTATGGGAGAGAGAAGATGTCGAGTTAGTAACATGCAGTAATGGGATAAAAATGCATACAGATGGAGAGGGAGAGAAGGAGAGACGAAAGAGGTGTATCATGGGAAGTCTCCCGACAGTCTAGGCCTATAGCAGCATAACTAAGGGATGTTTCAAGACTCACCTAGGCCAGCCCTAATTATAAGCTTTATCAAAGAGGAAAGTCTTAGTCTACTCTTAAATGCGGCGATGGTGTCTGCCTCCCAACCCAAACTGGGATCTGATTCCACAGGATAGGAGCTTGATAACTGAAGGCTCTGGCTCCCGTTCTACTTTTGGAGATTGTAGGAACCACAAGTAACTCTGCATTCTGGGAGAGCAGTGTTTTAGTCGGGTAATACATTATTATGAGCGCTTTAAGATATGATGGTGCTTGACCGTTAAGAGTTTTGTAGGTGAGGAGAAGGATTTTAAATTCTATTCTGGATTTTACAGGGGGCCAGTGCAGAGAAGCTAATATTGGAGAAACATGATCTCTTTTCTCTGCATCATTTTGAGAAAGGATGTGCCTGATTTTTGCAATGTTATGTAGGTGAAAGAAGGCAGTCCTTGAAGTTTGTTTCATGTGGGAGTCAAAGGACAAATCCTGATAAAAGATAACTCTGAGGTTCCTTATGGTGGTGCTGGAGACCAGGGCAATGCCATCTAGAGCAACTATATTTTTAGATAATGTGTCTCAGAGGTGTTTGGGGCCAAATACAATAACTTCAGTTTTCAGAGTTTAACATCAGAAAATTGTAGGCCATCCAGGTTTTTATGCAATTAAGGCATGCTTGAAGTTTAGCTAACTGGTTAGTTTTATCTGGCTTGATCGATAGATATAATTGGGTATCATCTGCATAACAATGAAAGTTTATTTATTTCCTAATAATATTGCCTAAAGAAAGCATATATAAGGTGAATAGAATCGGTCCAAGCACAGAATCTTGAATGAATTGAAGTTTTAAATCCTTTCATTTCACATTAATTTCACATTTCACATTTTTCACTCAACTTGAAACATTTTCAGCTCACGCAAATGCGTCTTAGCCTCAATTTGTGCCACCCAAAGCAAATTTATTAGCGTCCACTTGCGTCTTTGCATCTTTGCATTGACTTACTATACAATTTTGATGCATCTAAAATCCACTTCGCTGAACACATCTTTTGACTGATTTTGATGAAATTTGGCAAAATGCATCATATCACTACTTATTTGTGGAGAGTGATTTGTTTCACTTGTTTCGACAGAATAATTAGCAAAACCAAAGAAAAAGAACAACTCTTTTCAAAAATCAGTTTAGTTAATACTTAGCAGATACACTTTTTTTCACTGATAACAGCCAGAAATTTTGTTTGGATAACAAACAAATGTATGAGAATTTCTGACTCTAATGGATAGTAATTGCTTTTGTCAGCTGAACCAATATTGACAATCTAACTGGCATGACTGCTGCTCAAATCAGGGTGCCATATGAGTTAACTCGTTTAACAATACGTGTGTGTGTATGTGTGAATACCTCGCCATGGATGAGGGGACAGGAGAGGAGCGTGTGTGGAGTGATGGGGGAGGGTGATTATGCCCATCTGTGGCAGATGCCAGGTGTGCAACCCTCCTCCGTACATTTCCTTCTCTGCGCCTTCATGATGACCCCCCCACTACTGAATCTCTCTCTCTCTCACACACACACACACACACACACATAAGCACTCTCTAGCTAGCGAGAAAGGCAACAACCAGTTGTTGTCGCTCTAAGTGGTATAAAGGGCCATGTGTGCATGTGCACATACAGAATGTGTGTGTGTATGTACATGTATGTGTTTTTGTACATAACCCTACACATATCACTGTATATGTCTGCATGCCTGTGCCTCTACAGCTTTGTACTGCTACAATATTTCTTCAACCTGATTGAAATAATTCTGATTAGAGATTACAACTTAAGTGTTTATATGGACATAAAGTGATCTGGTAAGATGTGCGTTTACATGAGCCAAAGCATTTAATCAGAATATAGCTTTTTTGACATGCGCAAAGTGGTTATGCCCGCTGTGACACATCTAATCTGCCGGAAATATAACAGAAGAAGTGGCTCTGCCTGTTGCCCCAATTTTCAAGATGGACCCATATCATGTTCTGGGAACAATATTTACATTTCTGCTGTTAGGGTTAGACGTTCAACAATCCTTAAATCTTTTAAGGTTTCCAACAAAAAAGTTGTCAGCCACAGTTTTGTTTTGTTACCGCCATGTTTCTGTCCGTCTGAAACTCGTTCACGTTGGGCAAACATAGAAAGAATATTTTATTGTTTCTTTTTTATTATTTATTTTATCATTCACTGTGGTATTTTATTTCTCTCTCTGTGAAGTACTTTGTTTTGATAAATGCTCTATAAATAAAGTTTTACAATATATTCCAATCAGAGAGAAACTACCAGATTAAGCGTTTACATGGTTATTAAGCGCTAATATTTTCCTATGGAACGAATTGTCAAAGGTTTACACCACCTCTCTCAGCATTTAGAAACTGCTAACACGTATATGTTTTGAAATTTGCATAATCAGCATTAATTAGCATAATTAGAAATATAGACAATATTTTGGCAACTGCTTGGCCGATATGGACAATACTTGAGTGGTTTTGGGGGTTATTGAGGATATTGAATCAATTTCTGACATTTTCAAAATTCAAATGGCCATTTAACTAGAACCGCCAGGAGTCGCTGTATACCTAAAACCCTGCACGTTGCTCAAACACACTTTGCGCAGACATTCAGCACCTTCAGTGTGCACTTCCTAAACAGCATCCAAGCACTAGGCATTTACAGAATATTTCATTGTGTTTGCATTCCGCCTTCACCATACAGTATCTTCTTTGGTAGCCGGTACGGAACGGGCACTGACAGTTACTGTTGCGGGTGGAATAACGGCTGAATGGAAAGATGAACGAAACGCAGTTACACACGATTACTATGTGTATGTAGTTTTATTTCATAAAATTTTTTTATTTATAATATCACTATACTTCTAATGTTAGCTAGCTAACAAGCGAACATTAACTAACTACTGCTAATTGCTATAATCTTTTTGCTAATTTGATATTGAAAAACCTCAAAAAGGGTAACAAGTCTGGCACCGTGGCAGCATGGGGCGCCGGCTTAAGTGCTACATCACCCAAACATTTGTCAATTTATTGATGTTGCTTTGGAAAGCAGCAGACTGCCCTGATCCACCAGCTGTGGACATCACCAAGTTTGGATGATAATTGTGTTCATAAATATCCTACAATTTATAACTGAGTTGAAGTTATTTAAATTATTTCAAATACAAGTTATCTGTCCAATCCAATCGATTCAGCATCCTCTAAAACTTCTAAATTGACTGACACTTCATCAAAATTGGACCAATGGGAGTTGAAATATGGCCACTTCTGGTTTAAACAGCCATTTTGAATTTTTAAAATGTCAGAAATGGATAGTAACCCCCAAAACCACTTCAATATTGTCCAAATTGGCCAAGCAGTTGTTGAAATCTTGTCCATATAGGTGATTATACTAATATTTCCTACTTATTCAAATTGCCCAACATATGCAAGTTAGCATCCAGCAGTTTCTAAATGCTGGGGACATTTCTAACATAAAACTCTGGGGTACTCAACATTTCCAGGTTTACATTGCTGGCAAGTAAACTATAACCTAATGCCTTGATTATTGGTGAAACCTTTTCTTCCATGCCCCCCCTATCATGTGGCGTCCCCCAAGGGTCAGTTCTGGGCCCCATACTGTTCTCAATTTACATGCTTCCCTTGTGTCATATTATCCACAACCAAAATGTTAATTTTCACTGCTATTCGGACAATACTCAGCTTTATGTCTCCCTTAGACCCAAGGATTCAGAAAACTTGGTGAATGTTTTATCCTGCCCAGCTGACATTAAATGCTGGATGTCACTAAACTTCCTCAAACTAAATTATTCCATGTCACAAATCCTGTTGCTTGCCCCAGCCAATATCATCCCTGCTATCCAGTCAAATCATGGTGGCCTAACATCAAATGTGAAGCCCACTGTGCATTACCTGGGTGTGATTTTTAATTTCAACTTATATTTTGAGAGCCAAATTACAAAAATTGTTCAACTCTGCCTTCTATATAAAAGATTTCATTTCAGAATCAGAATCAGAATCAGAAATACTTTATTGATCCCCGTAGGGAAACTCTTTGTTACAGTAGCTCGTCTTTACGTCAGTGCACAAAGGAGAAAGTACTAGAAAACGATATGATACACTATAAACACTATAAAACAGGTCAGAAATAAATTAAGTATCATGTCGGTATAAGTACTATCTTCTATCTTGAGAGGACCTTAAAAAGATCATTCATGCTTTTATTTCATCATGCCTAGATTATTGCAATGCCCTTTACTCTGATCTTAGTCAGAAAGCCATCTCTCACCTCCAACTTGTTCAAAATGCAGCTGCTAGGCTTTTAATCAACTCCAAAAGACAAGACCAGTTGGGACCCTCCTGTCCGTTCCGAAGCCCTGCCTCATGAGAAAGGTGACTGGGGTTCTGCAATAAGGGCCCCTCTTTTATGGAACTACCTACCTGTGGATCTCACAATTTTTTATGTAAAAGCCTTCTTATAGTGAATATTCTATTTATTTTGTGCTATTTCTATTTATCTTATTGCAATATTTCTTTTCCACTAGTTTTTGCTTTACTTCTTTATTCCCCTATGGCTGCAACCAAACAAAAATATTCTATATAACGTGTATTTCCCAGAACTTCAGCATTACATTCCGTATCTTTGGAAACATTTGGATCTTGAATAAAGTCTGGTGGCAATGATGATCGCAGGGTGTATCAAAGGTTTATAAAAGAGCAAGCTTTACTAAAAGTTCCTTGTACACAAAGAATCAGTTCCACTGCTCTCCAGACATTTGATAATAGCGCAGCAAATATGGTTAGTTTGAAGAAGAATTAAGCTTTCTTTATACATTTTACTAAAACTACTAAAATACTGTTTTGAATTGTCTGAAATGTATTGCCTATGTCAGCGCTGAGAGGGAAACCACAATCAGAGTCTTGGCTACAAGCCCTCATGCTGTCAAGAGATATATCTTATTTAGATACAGAATTTTGTCCTTTCCTTGTGAAAGGACAAAAGGACTGAAATATTATGCTTCTTTACCCATAAGGGCTCATGAAGAACACATACAGCTGGTAGTGCAAAAATGGTTTGGCTTGCCCTGATTGGCTGAGCATTTGCAAGATTTAGTGTGGTGCTCCACAATAACAGCAGTTATTGTGCCATAGTTAGTGCCATGGAGACACTTTTATTCTGAAACAACTAAAACATAAGATAGAAAAAATGCTTCTCTTTAGTTGTATACATTTTCAATGACTTGACTGTAACCTCTACGTAAGTACTGTAGCTTGAGAGAGTTTGGCTGTACTCAGTGCAGTGTTAGTTAGACTAAATACATTGAAGTGTGTTTTACAATGATCCGCGAGATAAAATTACTGTTTTTTTCAAACTGGACAGAAACAAAATAAAACCCACCAAAACCATCATTGTTAGTCTTTCCACTGTTCCAACAATCACCAACTCTGGTTTGGTCAAAATAAATTTTTTATTCATCGTGTTAGATGAGAAAATTAACACCCATTGTATCGCTCTTCTCAAAACAGACAGTTTAACAGGGATGGACCCAAATGCACTAACAAGCACATGGGGCAAAGAACATGCTCAAGGTGCCATTACTTCACTATATCTTTAGGGAAAATGTTGTTTGCTGCTATATTGATGTTCAAAATCTCGTATACAGAACCTTTAAAAGGTACAATGTGTAATTTCTGGCCACATTCTCGAAACAAATAGGGGGCAGCATTTTACCTTGTGCAAGAATTGCATGATTTACTAATTGTAGCGATGACATTGTTTAAGATTGTGTACAGTAAGACACACATAATAAACCTCGCTTTCTCCTCAAAAATGTATAGCAACCTTTCCAAACTTCCAATCTTGCCTCATCTCATAACAGTAATGCCAAGTGGTTACAATGTGGTGATCCGATCGTCAGTTTACTACTGGGTCCATACAATCTCAATTTATATCAGTTATTAAAAAAAAAGCCAACTACTAACTAACAGCAGGTTAAGAATACGCAAAATTCAAGCAAACTGCTGAAACTCTGAGAGCCGTCAAAATAACATTGTTATCTTATAATCTTCATTTGTGGCGTCGGCCTATAGTTTACGCTATAGCTTGCTTAGCTCAGTTTTAGCAAGGCCATATTAACAAGAAAGCCACATCAAAACCATATATTAACGCCATTTGGAATGTTTTTTGGTACAGTTGTGTTTTCATTACTTGCACTAAAGATAGGCCTACGTTTCGCTAAATACCCAATGTTAGATGTTACTTACCACTCTAAAAGAAACATTGCGAGTTCAGTATCAAACTGCATCTCTTCACTCACCAAGAGCTGTCTCCAGTGGTGGAAAGCCAAGCCAATATACTCTTGTTTTGCTTCTTTTTATACTGCTTCTTTTCTTTTCTGCAGAACACGGTTTCTTGCCGTGAGCGGGTGGTTAGGATGGTGATAAAGGTTGCTTGCCAAGAGCTTCAGCCATCTTTGTGTTTCTGTGACACTAACCCGGGGGCTGTCTTAAAAATGCTCTATAACAACTTAACTAACTACTACTAACTTCTGAACCGTCTCTGGCTGTACTTTCAACATGACTGACAACCCCTTGGGGAATTCAACTTCTTTGTCTTCTCATGTTGGACTGAGGGCAGACTGGATGCTCACATGCAGACAGGGACTCACTATCGCCTCTCGAGACACAAGCGGTATTACAACACAAGACGAACCGTTTCTAGCTGATTAGGATGCTAACTTCTGTAGATATCTCTGCAACACAATACATGTCTTGACATAAGTTCAAAACTTTTACTTCTTCACATTCTATCCAGAATTTTTTTAATGTTTTAAGCTAAAATTCTGACCATATCTTACACATTGTACCTTTTAATCATTAGAGTCTTTCAGCAATTTTAAATGTTTCAATGCGTGTATCACAGATACAGAATCAGAAATACTTCCCCGAGGGGAAACTCTTTTGTTACAGCAGCTCCCTATCACGTCAGTGCACACAGGAATAGAAGTACTAAGCAAAAAATATAATACACTACTATACAGGTCAGATAAATTAAGTACCAAGTGGGTATAAGTATAAAATTAAAATAAGTGTAAAGTACAAAGCGGGTTTACCGGTTGATGATAATAAGACGGTATAATAATTCAATGTAATAATACAAGTAGTAAGTAATAGTGCATGGACTGACACGTTAAGTATAGCCTATTAAGATTATAATGAGACGGTGGATATTGCACAGTAGTAATAGAAGTATGCAAAGTATTGCATACTTCAAAGTATTGCAGTGATGATAATGATCAATGTCCAGCTTAATGACCTAGGGTCATACAGACTAACACTTAGAGGGAGGAGTTAAAGAGTTTGATGGCCACAGGCAGCAATGACTTCCTGTGACACTCTGTGGTGTATTTTGGGGGGATGAGTCTTCCACTGAAGGTACTCCTTTGTTTGACCAGCACGTCATGGAGTGGGTGAGAGACACTGTCCAAGATGGCATGTAGTTTGGCCAGCATCCTCCTCTCTGACACCACTGCCAGAGAGTCCAGCTCCACCCCCACAATGTCACTGGCCTTATGGATCAGTTTGTTGAGTCTGTCAGCCTGCTGCCCCAGCATGTAACAGCATACAGGATAGCACTGGCCACCACAGACTCATAAGACATCTTCAGCATTGTCCGGCAGATGTTGAAGGACCTCAGCCTCCTCAGAAAATAGAGACGGCTCTGGCCCTTCCTGTAAAGAGCTTGAATGTTCTTAGCCTAGTCCAGTTTATTGTCCATGTGTACTCCCAGGTATTTGTAATCCTCTACAATATCCACACTGACCCCCTGGATGGAAACCGGGGTCACTGGTGCCTTGGCCCTTCGTAGGTCCACAACCAGCTCCATAGTCTTTGTCACATTGAGCTACAGATGGTTTTGCTCACACCATGAGACAAAGTTACCCACCACAGCCCTGTACTCAGACTCATCCCCACAGCTGATACATCCCACCATAGCAGAGTCATCAGAAAACTTCTGAACTCTGTGAGGTGGCTGAAGTCCGTGGTGTAGATGGTGAAGAGGAAGGGAGAGAGGACAGGCTCCTGGGGGGCCCCAGCGTTGCTGACCACGCTGTCCGACACACAGTGCTACAGATGCACGTGCTATGGTCTGCCAGTCAGGTAGTCAACAATCCAGGACACAAGGGGGGCATCCACCTGCATCGCTGCCAGATTCTCATCCAGAAGGCCCGTCTGGATGGTGTTGAAAGCAATAGAGAAGTCAAAAAACATGATCCTCACCGTGCTTGCTGGCTTGTCCAGGTGGGTGTGGATGCGGTTCAGCAGGAAGATGATGGCATCCTCAACTCCCAGCCAGGGCTGGTAAGCGAACTGAAGGGGGTCCATGAGGGGTCTGACCATGGGCCACAGCTGTTCCAGCACCAGTCTCTCCAGGTCCTTCATTATGTGGGAGGTCAGTGCCACCGGTCTGTAGTCCTTGGAGCAACTGGGACGCGGCATCTTCGGCACAGGAACGATGCAAGATGTCTTCCACAGAACAGTGACCCTTTGAAGACTCAGGCTCAGGTTGAAGACATGTTGAAGGACTCCACATAGCTGGGGGGCACAGGCTTTTAGCACCCCAAGGCTAACTCCATCGGGGCATGCAGCCTTGTCTGATTGGAGTTTCATCAGCTGTTCTCTCACCTGGTCAGTAGTCAGGCGGGGGAGGGGGGGAGTCTGAAGAGGGCCGTTAGCCTGAGAGCCAGTTGAAGGGGGAGTAGGACTCTCCCAGAAAGATGGAGGAGGGGGGAGCAGTGGACTCAGAGGAGCTTGAGGGCCGACAGTAGCTGAGTTAGAGGGGGGATGAGCAGGAGCTGGTGTGTCGAATCTGTTAAAGAACAGATTAATTTCGTTGGCCCTGTCCAAGCTGCCTTCAACTCCTCTGCCACCAGTCGGTCTGAAGCCAGTGATGCTCTTCATGCTGCTCCAGACCTCTGTCATGTTGTTGTGCTGGAGTTTCTGCTCCAGCTTCCTCCTGTACTTCTCCTTGGCCTCCCTGATCTTCACCTTCATGTCGGCCTGAATTTCCCTCACGTCCTCCTTACTACCATCAGTAATGGCCCTCCTCTTGGCATTCAGGATGTCTTTGATGTCCTTTGTTACACACGGTTTGTTATTTGGATAATAATGGACCTTAGTTGGATCTTCATTGGGACTTGCAGTCCACACAGAAGTTAATGTAGCCAGTGATGCATTCAGTGAGCCCATCAATGTCCTCTCCATGAGGCTTACAGAGTGCATCCCAATTGTCACTTCAAAACATTCCTGCAGTGTCTCATAGGCCTCCTCTGACCATCTCCTCACTGTCCTTGTGGTCGTGAGTTGCCTTTTAACCAGAGGCACATAGCAGGGTTTGAGGTGAACCAGGTTGTGGTCTGACCTACCCAAGAGGGGGAGGGGGGGGAGCTGTATGCATCCTTAACGTTAGCATACAGCAGGTCCAGTGTTCTCTACTCTCTAGTAGGACAACTCACATACTGGGTGAAATTAGTCAGTGTTGTTGAAACACTGACATGGTTCATAGTTCACATGACAAGTCACCCAAGATTAATATGAGTGCTCTCGGGTGCTGAGTCTGGAGTTGTGCTATGGCAGTGTGAATGGCATTGAATGCTGATGCCGGGTTAGCGGGGGGGGGGTGTAAACAGCCACAATGATGGCATGTGAGAATTCATGTGGCAGATAATATGGCTGGAGTCCCACAGCTAACAGTTCAATGTCCGGGCTACAGATTCTCTGCTTGATCAGAATCAGAATCAGAAATACTTTATTGATCCCCGTAGGGAAACTCTTTAACTACGGCAACAGGCAGCATGCGGGCTGGCGCATGCGCACTAACAGTAATAGTAAAGTGACCAGGGTTACAACATCTGTTGTTGACCAGCACAGCAAGCCCGCCGCCTTTCCGCTTACCACACCCTGTGGTGTGATCCTTGTGATCCTTGTCGGCCCGAACAGTTTGAAAGCCGTTGATGGAAACGTTGTGATCCGGGATATCCTAGTGTAGCCATGTCTCTGAGAAGCACATCAAACTACACTCACGGAACTCCGTCTGACTCCGGGATAACGCCGTTAGCTCATCCATCTTATTCGCCAATGATCTCACATTGCCCATTACGAGAGAAGGCTGACATGGCTTAAATCTCTTGTTCTTAAGTCTCTTTTCTCTGCACACTTCTCTCTTCCCTCGCAGCTTCATTCCACCTCTGCATCCTCAGTGTGTCCTCCTCCAGATCTCAGTGGGGACATCGGTTCTCCCGGGCGCCATGTCGCTTGGCTTCAATGTGACCAGCGGTTCCCTGGTGTAAACAATGAGACCAAACAGCTGATCTGCAGTGGTGCCCTGACCGAGTAGCAGGAGAAGAAGTTCCACGGCAAAAAAAAAGTACCAAAACACTTTCTACTCTCATTTTCGTAAAGAGCGTAGTTTAAATTATACTTACACACAAGTTACTCAAGTTTGGAAGAAAAAGGAAAGCTAAAAGTTGGAAAAAGAAAGACGATGAGACGGAGCTACGGCAACAGGCAGCATGCATGTTGGCGCATGCGCACTTAACTGCCAGGCTCCACCATCAGCTAATTACACACACCTGCTCCCTATCACACTCCTGCTCCCCATCAGCACCTAATCACAGCCAGGTTAAAAGCTCATCACTCACCTCAGCCAGTTGTCCGACCTCGTTGTACTAAGGACTCTTCATGAGATTCTTCATGACTCCTAAATTTCACTCCAGCATGGTCCCACTCCAGCGTGTTTCCACACCAGCGTGTCTCCACTCCAGCGTGTTCCTTCTCCAGCATGTGTCCCACTCCTTCCTACTCCAGCATGTGTCCCACTACATCCTACTCAAGTGTGTTTATCCAATCCATTCTACTCCAGCGGGTTTCTCCATCTCTGTACCTGCATATCTGTCTGCTCTGGCTGTAACCTAATAAATTCCCATCTGTTTCCATATCGGTGTCTCCTGCCTGTCTGTCCGTAACAGATGGTTGGACACCACCGAAGGATTACAGCCCGAGCTTCACAGACCCCGATCAAGAGCGGGTGGATTGTCTCTGGCGGTACTCTCCACCAATCCACCCACACCCACTCCAGCCATCACTTCCGTCACGTCCGCAGTCGCTCAGTCACCACCGGTTAAGCCATGCCCAGGGCCAGACCGGTGCCCTTCTTTGGCTCGGCGGAGGACAGCAATGGCATCCTTTGGCCTCCAGTTCCTGCGCCGCGGCTATCATACATCCCTGCAGCAGCTCCCAGTTCCCGGATTCCCTGCTGCGTCGCAGTAGCTCTCAGTTCCCGGACTCCCTGCTGGATCATAGCAGCTTCCAGTTCCTGGACTCCCTTCTGGGTAGCAGCAGCTCCCCGTTACCAGACTCCCTGCTGGATTACAGACGCCTCCTGGACTCTCTGCTGGATCGCAATGGCTTCTTTTCCCGGCTGGATCGCAGCAGCCCCGATCCCTCATTACCGCAGGATTGCAGCGGCAGCCATCTCTAAACACTGTTGGTTCACAGCCGCCTCCTGCCCTGCCATTGAACCGTCTGCTGGACCGCAGCCTGCCGCTGAACCGTCTGCTGGGTCGCAGCACCCCGCTGAACCATCGGCTGGTTCGCAGCAGTACCCTCCTTCTCTGCCGGAGTGGCAGGCTCCGGATTCCCGGACATCACTGGTCCTGCCAGCACCTCTACCAATTTTCCCGTCGTCGGCTCCCTGTCCTCCTGTCCTGTCGCCGGCTCCCTGTCCTGCTGTCCTGTCCTGCTGTCCTGTCGCCGGGTCCTGATCTGGTTCTCCGGCCTCCAGAGGGGTTCCACCTTCGCCGCCGGTCTCCAGAGGGTCTCCGTCTTCGCCGCCGGAGTTCCACCAGGCCTCTAGATGGTTTTGATCTTTGTCACGGACCTCATGCGGTGAGCTCCGCACAAGTCCAGCCCCCGGAGCGTCTGCCCAGTGTAAATATACAAGGGGCCAATAAAACACTGACCTACTGGCCACATGGGCCAGTGGAGAAAAAAATGTTGGACACTGGTGGGTATTCGCAATGCCGACTGAAAATGCCGACTCATCCACCTGAGGTTCCCAGCTCCGCACATGCCCAACCCCCGGGCCGTCTGCCCGGATCAACCTGCTCCCCGTGGAAGAGGACAACCATCACATCAGCAGGGTCCTGGCCGTGGGGGGGGGGTAATGTCACAGATATGCCAGGCTCCAATCTAATCACACACACCTGCTCCCTATCACACCCCTGCTCCCCATCAGCACCTAATCACAGCCAGGTTAAAAGCTCATCACTCACCTCAGCCAGTTGTCCAACCTAAGAGTCCTTGTACTAAGGACTCTTCATCGGATTCTTCACAACTCCTACATTCCACTCCAGCATGTTTCCACTCCAGCGTGTTTCCACACCAGCGTGTCTTCACTCCAGCGTGTTTCCCGCTCTTTCCTACTCCAGCATGTGTCCCACTCCATCCTACTCCAGCGTGTTTGACCACTCCATTCTACTCCAGTGGGTTTCTCCGTCTCCGTACCTACATATATGTTTCCATATCAGTGTCTTCTGCATGTCTGTTTGTAACAGCGTGCAGTAATGTCACAGCAAATGTCATAGGAGATTTAAGCAGCAAAGCTAAAAACTGTAGTTGTAAACTTGACAGGACAGGGGAAACTCTCCAGAGAAAACAGAATGAAACTTTTAGCTTCTAAAATAATACTGTGACCTTTTGGATGTGTAGGAGAGCAAAGAACATTAATTAACATTAGATCTTGACTGATCCTGTCGGCTTGTCAGGATATTTAAATAATCAATGAAGTTACGCAGCTTTGCCTTGTGCGTAAATGCACACAGCATCTCTCTTAATGGGTAGACGCTTCACCCTGCTTTACCCACCCGCAACCCATCTGCTATTAATCAGAATGATAATTTTTATGACCCAGCTCGCCCAATCCATGGATTATCCACATGCACCGCGGCTATAACTGTGAGCCGCGCATAGTGGCTACCATTCCCCACAATTTTATCGCAACTTTGAATACAAACCTACTCTACTGTGGCTTGTATTTTGCAATGCTGCCATGAGTTGAATGTGTTCCAAACTAGCCACACTGAAAATTTAAACATCTATTCAGCTACATTCTTATATTCAGTATGAGTACCTTAATCTATTCCTTAGATGAATGAATCACATTATCCTAACTTAATTGCTATTACTTTTCCCATTTGTTTCCAAAACTGTCTCCACATTAACAAAGATAAATCTGAAATAATTGTTTTTGGATCCAAAGAAGAATGATTAAAGGTCAGTGCTTAGCTTCAATTTCTAAAGTTTAAGACTGCACAAACCAAACCAGAAATCACCAGTCACTGGTCCGTCTCGGCCAGTGGCATGTTGAAGGTAAATTAAAGTTCAGAACTACTGTAAATGTGCTCATTATAGTATTAGGACCCAAAACTTGACTGTTATTGAGGTGTCATCTCATATAGCAGTCTAACATTAGCCCTATTATGAAACACTTTGCTGAGGTACTTGTAGCTAGCTAGCCATGTAGCCAGCTCCATTGAGCTCAACAGCTACGGTACTCACGTTAATATAAAAATCTGAAAATATTGACATGATCACACACTCGTCTTTCTCCCTGTAGCCATTGTTGCTGTGTGGCGCTCAGCTGTTTTTTATTTATTTATTTTTTCAACAACATAACACTAACGCAAGTTAACGTCAACTTTTACTGTAGCTGTCAAATGTCGAGCGCTGTGGGTTTTTGGCAGGCAGTTGTTTCTTGCACAAATCTCCCAAGTAGAGACAAAATAAGTCATGATATTTGAAAGTGGTCAGTTTTATTCAAACACAGACAGCAGTATAAACAAGCGACAGGACTTCCATGGGCTGTGACTGGCATCAGATGATGGATGATTGTTAGCTACTTCCTAAACACAGAGTGCCTGGAAGGGTGTGTTTGATTTATTGTTCCCTTCCTTTAAGAAATTTGTGGACTGCCTCACTATTCAAAATGTTGTTTGCATCAGGCAAGGATGGATAACAACAACAACAACAATAATAACAATAAAGGCATCCCTACAATGTATTATACTGTACTCTTTGACTGGATTAAAATGCAAATTTACCTAATGTCTTATAGTCATACCTTTTATAGTCTTACCTTTTACGGTAAGTGTTGCAATATAGGGCCCCTATAATTACTAAATGATGGGAAAAGAAGAGTTAGTTTAGTTTTTTGGCTGCCGGGCCAGTGTAAATATACAAGAGGCCAATAAAACGCTGATCTACTGGCCACATGGGCCAATGGGGGAAAAAAAAGTTAAGTTGGACACTGGTGGGTATTGGCAATGCCGACTGAAAAATGTAGGTATATGCCATAAACCTGTGTATACCCTGCACTACACCATTGCTTAGATGACGAGCTAAACATTACCTAAAGCTAGCTAGCCATATCCTAAGATTACCATAGATGACATTACATGAATCTTGAAACACCACAGCTCAAAGTAACCTATCCTATAGCTAATGTAAGCTAATGTTGCAAAATGGATTTATTACTCTACCATAAAAGATTCATCACTTGACATGACTGAGTCTGTCTTGAGCCTCACTCCACTCGACCATGAAATATGCAGGGTGTGCAACAAACTGGCAACCAATGGAATGAAATGGAAGGGGGGAGGCTCAATGTTATCAATAGCACTTTTAATTCTATTCTATTTGAGACTGAATTTTATTAAAATTTATTCATATCTCGCACTGCATTGTAACTGCACTGTAATTTTTATTCGCTTGTTTTATCTGTTTTATATGATTTTAGAGTATGTTTATCCTCTATTTTATTTTACGCTTAAATCCTATTTATATTTTATCTTGTGTTTTATCTTTAATATCTTATCTTAATGCCTTTGATGTCTTATGGAAAGCACTTTGAATTGCCTTGTTGTTGAAAGGTGCTATACAAAGAAACCTTTGCCTTGCTTTGCCTTTTGTTACTTCAGATCAAATAGCTGAGACTAATTAGGTGTAGATTTTTGCATTGCAACCAGAATGTCTTCTTTTGAATTTTGACCTTTTGCTCTCTCTGTTTCCACTCTTAGCTATGCCTTAATAATAATGTTATATAACAGTATGTTCTGTTAAAATAGCAAATTAACAAAAACTGAATGTATAGTGTGTTGCACCATTCATTCGTGCTTTTTATGTTCCCTACCCTCGACGTAACACATCCTGCTGCTAATGTTGCTAATGTTCCTAAAAGCTAACTTCTCTATTCAAAGGATGCAGGGTGTAGGAAATAGCCTTGTCAGCAGTGTACTTTACACTAACCTATGAATGGTCTCTGTAGTCTTCCACTAAAGTGAAACAATTTTGTTTTCATCAGATCAACATTGTTCTCCTTGTAATTCCTCCAAGCTAATGTAGTAACTTAGCAACACCATGCACCCACATGTAGTTCCTGTATTTTTAACACATTTATCATTTTCAACTATTTTATAACTGATTTCTGTTACTTCCTCTGTACCACAAACAGTTAACAATAACAAACTGATTTAATTTTGTGCATACTGTACATTCTGTTTTAGCAGGAGGGTGCATTTTATCACCATTCATCATAGAAAGAAATCATTGTAAATAATGTGAAACGGTTGAGTAATCTCCTTAAATGCTCATTATAGAGAGATAATGAAAAAGGAAGAGTCAGAGAGAATAACTAAGAGACTGCAGAGACGTTAATTCGAACATGACTTTTTAAATTTTTGTTTTAAGTACAAAACCACAGCAGATATGTCCACCAGGGATGGAAAGAGTATTACAATATTTTACTCATGTAAAAGGACTGTTACTTTAAAGCCATTTTAGTAAAGGAAAAGTAAAATTACTGGCGTAAAAATGTACCTAGGTAAAAGTAAAAGGTAGATAAGTTAAAACATACTCTGAGTAAACATTATTGCTTTACGTTTTTAAGGGGGGTAAAGAAAAAAGTTATATGTTGATGTTAAGGTTATATGATATAAATATTGAATTAACCAGCATACCACACACCTTAGGCTACAAAATAAAAGTGCATTAACATGTCAATGTATACACTAGCGGAACACCACACCATTCCCAGGTGTGAACCTCACCACCGAGCCCTTACAGTATGTAACAATAAATTCCTTTTCTATAGCTTGGCCCTTTACACTCTACGCAAACAGTTGATCATCAATTATCAATATACAACTGCCTTTCTTAGTGGAACAAACTCAGACAATTAAACAAAAATCACTGACAATAAATAAAAAGGTCTATCAAGGCCAAGCAATATTAAGCTACATAAATTAAATAACCTGCCACTTTAGCAGCAGAATAAACCATCTCCAAGGCAGACAACACGGAGATGTAAAAAAATATAGACTCCACAGGGACTGCTGCCCACAAACATACACATTAAAGCAAAAAGAGAGTCGGACAGTTTTTGCATACCGCATAGTACAAACAACAATATGTTGCTAGGCTAGTGAATGTTGATGCAGAGTGAGTTTCAACCATCAGTGAGTTGACTGCGGTGCACAAAGCTCACAGACAGGTGAGTAAAACAAAGTCCTCCACAATCTACTCTAGGTACAACGTCTTTGCTCATTCATTGTCAATGCATAATGTAAGCAGTCCACTCAAATAGTTTTCAAACTTTTTGAGCTGAATGAGCATTTTTGGCAGACCCAGCATGCACCTGTTGCTCATGCAACTTTATGATTGATTAAGATAGATGTAACCTTTCTTCTTTCTGAGGTACAATAATGCTACCATGTACCCATAGTGACGTTATTTTTTGTACTGTTCACAAACTGCAAGGCCCAACCCAGGCATGAGTGCACCCCCTGGCATAACGCGTTTATCGTCCACTATCCCAAATAATAAAATCAACAGGCAATATTAATAGCCACGTTACACTTAAAAGAGCCATCTCTTTGATTTGGCTCCTTTGCGAACGTCCCATCTCCACAGCCGAATCTTATTCAATCACAAATTGGTTTGGCATTTCGGCAACATTACAATCCTACTTTTAGCTAATTTAAAGTTTGGCTGGAGTCAGTGGGCCAAGCAGGTTCATTCAACATACGCTAGCCTATCTTTTTGCTATGTTCTAGTTAGGCTAAATGGTATGTTTCTCACTTTTGTAAACAGTCAGACTCCCGTGTGGATTGACTGTGATTGACAGCCAAAGCATGCTCTGGCAAACAATCAGCAATGAGTTCGATCATCCCTCCGTGTTTTTGTCAGTTGCTGAAAATAGTTAAACAGTCATTGATATTGGCTACTTAAATCTAATCACCTGATTGTGATTGTATGATGATGTTTATTTTTAAAAAGACAAAAAGTGGGGTAACAAAACCATAACTTTCCTCTCCCTAATTAAATAATGGGGATGCATTTGCTCCACTCGCTCCATTGCTCAGGTGCCTAACAAAAGAAAATGTAATATGTCACTTCAACACTTTGTCACACCACTCGGCATCTCATATAGACGACACAAGGTACCCTTTAGTGTCTGTATGAGACACACCATGCTTTCAACTAACTCCAACGTAAACCCATCTGTGGTGCTATAAGACGCTGTGAGCATGGAGAACCGAGGACCCATAGCAACGGTGGCTGAGGATCATGGTTAATCTAGCCTAGCCTCATACAAATGGTTATGGGTACCTTGTGTGTCTGTATGAGACGCCGAGGGACATGACAAAGCGTCAGTATTTGACGACCTGGGAATGAGAACTGGTTGCCACTCTATACTGCATGGCAGATTGCAGCTACCACTTGTCTCAATTTATTTATAGGAATCCGAGGCTTTCATCTTCAGTGCTTAACCTGAATTACCTCAATGTAATATATCCAATTCTGTAATTGAATTATAAACCGTCCGCTAAGCCCCTCAGATAGGGGAGGCAGCTAACCAAATGGAAAAAGGATTTGCTCAGGTTTGCTCTGAATTATGATATGCAGATCATCTTTCATGGACAGTACACTTAAGACTTCAGACAGGGACTGTGAAAGAGACATTATTATCCCTTGTGCTTGGGGAGAATACAGAGGGAGATTCACAGTGTATTGGAAAAATAGTGGGACTATTTAACCTAATATTAACCCTCTTTATCATTGCACCTATCAATCTAATTATCTGTCTAACTATGAATCTATCCAAATCTATCTATCTGTATCTCTCTCTGTCTATCAATTCAATTCAATGGGGTTTATTGGCACGGGAAACAGACGTTAACATTGCCAAAGAAAGTGTGAAATAAAAACATATACATAAACTGAAGAAATGTGCTATTAAAATATATATAGATAAGTAAGATAGGATGTCAATCTCTCTATCTCATGAACACAAGCACAGACACAAACACTGACAGGCAGGCACACAAACACACACACACACATTTGGGGGCCCACAAGCAGAGAGGCTGCAGCTCGTAAAGCAAGCGGTGACGGGCTGATTGATCCTCTGGTGAAAATGGGCGATATTCCCCCAACATCGATATCAATAAAGCCTCTTAGGCTCGAGGCTTCTCAGGGCCTGCTTTTGTTTCTCTTCCAAGGAGAGCTAAGAAAAATCTATAGACAATTGATGGTGTCTGGGAGAAAGGCTCTATTGGAGTATATCAAATCAACGTATCGGAGAAGGGAAAGTTTGCCCTGTTAGACTGTTTTTGCTCCAAGTTCAGCAGCGGAGTGAGAAGGATGGACGTGGCCATGTTTTGATGCCATGGAAAAAGGTGGACAATAGGCAACAGGATAGAAAAGGGAATGTCTTTTTGGGGTTTGATGGATGGATATGATTCTAGAGAAATCTATCCTCACTGGCTCACAGCCAAATGTAGTGTAGTAGTATTGGTTAAAAAAGAAATGTGGATATAGTACAGTTGCTGCAAGGAAGTTTAAGTGAGTATTTTATATCTCGATGACACTGAAAATACTGCTCATTAGGCATGGGAAAATTAATATTTTGTTCCACCTCTTTTTCTGGAATTGCTCCAGCTAATAGCAGGTACTTTAATCTGAAACAATAAACCTTAATCTTGTTGGACATCTAACCCCACAGTAGCCATTGCAGTTTGACCATGGCAGTTCCAATTTAAACTAGATTGTCCTCTGTCACAAGAAATACCTGCAAGAAAAACATGTGTCCCAGATTTCAACATTAGTCCAAGCGGCTTCCCTTGTTTGAATGGCAGTTTCAAATAAATTCTCAAATGGTGACCTATGCCCAGTAGGCGATTAGTAAATTTTTAACAGAGGGGATGGCCCAATGGGAGACCCCCCATCTGCTGTAGAGAATATAGACAAATTGTTGAGAATTCTTACATTTTGACTTAGCATTTCTATTTTAACTGGCGCCGCTTTTCTTGCCTTTACAGCACTGGTTTAGCGAGTCGAGTCAGTGAGTGAGGTACACACACACACAGGAAGAGTAAAGACGAGACAAGTCAGAGAAATAATTTCACATGGCATGCTCTAAAAAAGTAGACAGCGGAAACAGAGCTTTAAATCAAGAATGGAAAGATTCTTACATGTTCAATCTTCCCACAGGCAGTTCAAAACCAGTATGTCTCATATGTTCCAAGATTGCGGCAATGTGAAGCACCACTACGAGAAAAAGCACCAGAGCATCTTATAAACAGGTTGACAAAGGGGACAGATTTTGGTCATTTTGCTAACAAGGGGGATGGCATCCTTCCTCATCCCTCATAAAATCACCTACTACCCACGCCTTCATATACTTCAACTGAATCATTTGAGGTAAAAGTCTTACATCGTAAATGGCTGCATTTATATAGCGCTTTCATCCAAAGCTTTACAATTTCATTCACCCATTCAAACACGAATGGCAGCAAGCTACCATGCAAGGTGCTGGCCTGACCATCGTGAGCATTTTGCCTGGCCAACATATCTTTAACTGTTCATACAGAACATACCTTGACAACTATTTGACTTGACCATTATACCATATTTTATTTCAGAATTCACATAAAATTTCCAATTGACTCCTCACCTATAAAATTCCAGAAAACAAATGTGGCTAGCACTTGAAAACTGATTTATCTGTTGGATGTTTTTTGTGGCTAGAAAAAAAATCAGGTTGAATCTTGGTCATCCTCACTCAGTTCAGTGATGATAACAACAATATTTTTGTAGAAATGTAGATTTGCACCCATGCAACCTCCATTCTAACACTACAGTTCAATAGTAGAGCACAATGAAATGTTAGCATGGGTACAGTTATGCAACATAGTGCATGCTAAACATGCCACTGTAGTTCTGTAGAGAAGCAACATTTCCTCAGAAAATCTATTTTACACAACAGTATTTGCTACACTTCTTGCATAAAATAAGTGATTGAAGATATAATGTAGACATAATAGTATATATTAAGAACCTGCTTACAGGTTCTAAATTTAAATACATGTTTTTGTTTTGTTGTTTTGTTTCTTTTTTGGTTAGTTGAGCCATGTTGGCCACTAGCATACATAACCCTATGCTATATACAGGTATACAGTACAGCAGATACAGCATTTTCTCCCTGCACATGTAAAAGCATTAGCTAAAGCTAACACTTTATTTTTCTTACTTAGGATAATTCTAGTGGTGCTCTGCAACTGAAGTAAAATTGTGAACATACACATTTTATTAAGACAACCTCCATAATGTTGGCTGAGACAACATTATTACTGTTTACTCGCTTGGGCTCCATTAACATTTGGTTCCACTAGGATTTTGCCAACAAATAGAACCCACACCACTACTACCACTACCCTTATAACTAGTGTATGCTTATATACAGTCTGTGATCTATAGCCATAACCTGCCATAACAAGCTGTGAAACAATGTGGTGTTTTTATGTTCAGTTATGTCCCTGCTGGTCAAAATCATATGCATTTTAATTTTTTTGTTATCTGCATCGCCCCTTTTTCTCTTCATTTTCACTGGGGGCTGAGTGGTTGAAGAGGCCCTAAGCAGGCCAGCCTCTGGATAATTATTCTTTTCTAATCACTGTGACTGTCTAATTGCAGTCCTAGTTGTTAATTTATGCATGCCTTTGTTTTCTTCAAGGAACGCATTTCAAAAAACACATCAAACGATTTCTGATATGTAAAGAATATAGCAAAGGAACGCAGGCTGCACCCACTTAAAAATAAATTCCTTATTATTTTCATATGATAATAAGTCAGAGAAAATTAGGAAATCAAAAGAGAAGTCATATAATGATGTATGGGCATGAATATTATTATATTATATTTTCAGTGTTTTTATTTGTCTTAAACTGGAGTTATGTAGTAGAGCTTGCTAACCATCATTCCCAAGCTGTTGGCATTTCTGCACATAGTCTGTTAAGTGCAGATCTCACGCACATAACTGCCATTGTTTTTAATGTAAATGTTTGCTGTGATGACGAGCCATTAAATGCATGCACATAAACACATGCACATATACATAAATACACATGCACAGTTATCCAACCTAACCACCTCCTCACACACACACCAACATACACACACACTCTGACACCAGTGCACATGGGAACGGCTGTATTTACTTTATGCATGAGGACAGGTAAAAAACACACAAATCCACAGTGGACACCGACAGTAATTGAATGTGACTCCCTCTGTATACTATCCATAGCTCCGGGATCCTGGCAGCTAATTGGAATATACAGCTCCCTAAACCACTGGTGAACTCCGCAGAGAGGCTGGGTTGTCAGACGCCGATGGTATGGGACTCTCATACTGCTAACATTGAAGATGAGGCAAATTGGAAGCTCCAATGCAGAATGACAAGATGTGTGTATACCTGTGTGTGTGTGTCTGTGTTTATACATGCGAGAGTGTGTGAGTGTGAATGTAGCCTTGTGCATGGACAGGTATGTTTGTGTCTCCTCTGGCTTTATTGCTGCCTATTATGATTGCTGTCGAAGACTGTCAGTGTGCAGACTTTAGTTCAACTGTTTCAGTGGAGATAATGTGCATTCTGTGTTTAGTGGTTGTTACGGTGAATAGTGTATTGGGAGCAACAGGAAGGTTGTTTATTATTTTTCTCTGCCCTACATTATTTGACCTACAATCCTTAACCAATGTAGGCATGCACATGTATTTTCAGTAGGTGGGGGTGCCCTGAATACGTACACATGCTTATTAATGTTTAGAATAAATACCTGACAGATGCAATTTTCAATAAATCTGAAAATTGTGGGGTGTTGGGATTTACAATGGTTAAATGGGCACCAAACTGTGTAGGTGCAATCAATTAGAATCAGAATCAGAATCAGAATCAGAAATACTTTATTGATCCCCGTAGGGAAACTCTTTGTTACAGCAGCTCGTCTTTACGTCAGTGCACACAGGATTAGATTTGGCTATCAAGATTATCAAGGATAATCATAAATAATAATTTTAATGAATAAAGTCCTCAGGACACCACTCTTCGTAACGAAGAGAAATGATGAAATGAAATTAATAACTATAACCAGAATTACCGTCAGGATTTGGAGTTCAACATAGAAGAGGTTGGCAAATTACTCACTTTTGTGAAACATTAAAGAAAGCAGCATAATTATACACAAACATTTATTTAAAAGATAAACAAAGCAAAAACAAACAATGTGAAGTCTAACTCTAATACTAAACTACAGAAAAAAGGGATGTGTGTGTGTGTGTGTGTGTGTGTGTGTGTGTGTGTGTGCGTGCTGGTGTGCATCCAAGATGGCTGCTTGAAACTAAGATGGCGTCAAGCAAAAGAATGCCTGAATATTTCTTTGTTCTGCCTCTGTATGATCTGTTTAGGATAATGGTGCCAAGTTAAAAGGAGTTATTTAGCATGCAAAGACTCTGTATGGAGCATAACATAAACTAACATCAGCTTAGCGTGGGGCTGAAAACTACGTTTCGGTTACAATAATAACTTCACGTTAACCAAGGAGAAGATCACAACAGTAAAACACATCAGTAACGTCACATGTACAAAAGTTAAACAGTCCTTTGCTTAGCTATATACACTGTGTTACTCTATGCTATGCCCAGTTACATGTGATTATGTTACCAGTCTGTAAAGGAAGATGAGGTTTCTTTGGACATGTTGCTCCGGCGGCCAATTGGTTGTGTATGGGCCAGGCAAGGAAGAATTGCGGTCCAATGCAGTCTTCTGCTGTGCAGTGTCTGTTTATGCAGATGGATGGAACCCGGTCTGTTGTCTGTTGTCCTCCTTACAGTTAACTCGGCGCTAACTTCCTGAGTTGTTTAGCTGGCAGGCTTTAGCCATTGGTGCTAAACTTTGTTGCAGAGATCTAGCAGGCCCTCGGATTGCTGCTGTACGCTCAAAGTTTTTATTGACCTGGTGACATCCAGGTCACAGGTCAGACTGACCAATGGGTGCTGTGAGGCTGTGTTCAATGCTCTCAGGATTTTGCAATACAAAAGAGCATGCAGTCTCCTAATGAAAGTTCAGTTAAAAATCACACAAATTAATGAATTCATCTGTGGAGTCCCAACAGGTGAAATAATTTTACAGGAGAATATTATTCATATGATCAAGGATATTTAAACCTGCAACCACCTCACCTGCTGCTGACTCAGTAAAAACTGAAAAATGTTTTAGTTGGTTTTAGGCTATTTAAACTGAAGAGATAAGCTATTTTGTTTAATTTCCTGCACCACTAATTTGCTATGGCCAGTTATGTTTAGCAGCTCCTATAAACTTTTAGCTGAGGTGAAGACACACAGTCACAGCAGGATACTTTCCTGCGCTAATGAATGTACGGGTAAAGAATGCAAGGCTAGAGAAAGTAACCTAACTCTGTACTTTCCAGGTGCCTATTCTAGCAGTTTTAATTTGCTAATAAAAACTATGGCGAAAAATGTTCGTCAACGACCTTTTTTTCCATGGCGAAGACAAGACAAGCTAAAAATAGATCTTTGATAATAAAAACTATGACGAAATGTATGTTATTTTCGTTAACTGACTGGACTAAAATATAAGTGGTGGCCTATCGGACATTCACAAAATGCATGATATTTTCCCCCAACTGTGTGTCTAGTTTGTCACTCAAAATATAAACAAATAAAATAGCAGATCTGTGGACACACTTTATTTATAATTTAGTAGAAAGGAAAACACAATGCATTGCTGTAACGTGAGATGGAGAGATGCCCTGTAGCTACAAATTAAAGTCACTTGAAGTCGCTAACTGTAAGTCCTAATGTTAGCTAATGTAAGAAATCAACGTGTTTCTATCTGCATTCTAGATCAACATGTAGTGAATACGAAGCAGCAGCTATTTAATTAACATTCTCCACCATTTAACATGTAGTTAAAACAAGGAATGGATATGTAAGGAGACCGAATGTAAGTTACAGAAAACAAAGGCAATGATCTTTATAAGTGAAACATTCATTACACACATAACTAACAACACACAAACAACTAGACACACAAGCGAATGGATAAGTGCAACCAAGAGTAGATGAATACAGCAATGAATAATTAATGAATGAATGACCAGTGCACCAGATAAATGGATAATTTTGACATTGACCAGTGAAAATGACTCTTTATGCGCCTTTCAGGAACTGACAGAAGAGTTTCGGGAAGCATTTGTGAAATTTTTACGATTCCACATCATGATTATATTGAAGGGAGATTCTATTCCTGATCTCATTACTTGACATTACTTGTTAGTAACCTATTAGCATCAACCCAGCCATAACACAGGAAAATTGTTTTGTTTTCACCTGGTGGTTCAGATAGCTAGGGGACAAGTTGCGCTGGAAGGGGGGAGGGAGGCACAGTCGGGTAGCTCAGCATGTTTGGATGCGTAGAGTACCATGCGCAGTTCGACCAGTGATTCCTCTTGTGGCGCTCCCAAGAGGCATTGTCGGTCCTGCGATGTGACTCGGCTTGAATTGGTCTCTCTCAGAAGGTGAATCACATCTTGCGTACCCACTTGGCTGGATGTTCTGTAGCCGCGATGGCAATCATGTTACATCTGTTATTATTAACACACATATGTTCATATATATGAATATAAATATATGCATACATATACTTATAACAGCAAATGAAAAAGTAAAATAAAATTGATATAGGTCAATGTTATGTCCATATTCTTCTCAGCAATGTCTTTTGTTTGTCTCTGAGGGGCATGCAGAAGAAGGGGGAAACAACCAATTAAAATCAGCATGTTGAAAGAAAACTTCACATTCTTCCTATAACATTAATTAAACATGACATATCAATTAATGTACATTTGACGCTGAATTGCAAAGGTGGTTTCTTTTGTTCTTTGTTCCCTTCATTGATGAAGTCCAGATATCATCCCAAGGGGGGATTGGTGAGGGTCGAAAATTGGCTTACTGTCACTTAACTTTTACTGGCATCCTCTCTGAGTCCTGGCAGGGGTCGTTTTATGACCCAAAAGGAGAATAAGACAGGATGTCTGGGGAAAGTTTATCTTTGAATTCTCACAAAGCTTGTTTATGAGTCAGAGGCAGACTGTTTAGGAGAGGGCATCAGTTTTCTGTGGAATAGTTAAATTGTTCATCATCATCATCATCATCATCATAATCCTACACTAAGCATATAAATTTGCTAATGTTAAGTCAATGTTACTGGGCAGTGGCCTATGTCAAGGTGTGGCAAATTTGCTAGCAAGCCACATTGGCTTAGCATGGCCAGTTTTTCTCACAAAAAAGTTTTCAATTTGTGGTAATAAATGAATGAATGAGTCTGGCCTCTAGGCTAATGTTGGCTGGGTTAATGTCTTGGCTAACATCAGTTCGCTAGCTTCAAAACTAGTGAGTGAAACATGCAGGACTTGACAATTAATGTTATAACTTGTCCGGGACAGGTGAACCTTTTAGTTGGACAAGTGAAATGCTTTATCATATATCGTCCTGTCGTTCGAGTGAAACATATGGGGACCAACCATGTTGGCTTTTCAGACCTGTTCCCCAAGTGTCAGTGTGCATCACGTGTTGCTGCTGTAACGTTTATAGCCTGCAAGTTTATTTATTTATTTATTTGGACAAGCAACTTGTAATTATGCTCAATCCGTTTTCGCTTACTTGTCCTTACTCCAGTCCTTACTCCGGTCCTTACCAGAAAAAAGCTTAATGGCAAGCCCTGAACATGCAATGCATTGTAATTACTATCTAGTCAAACTGTTGTTTCTAAGATTACACAGCAATTTATGTGGACGATATTTGTGTATGATTTCTTAGCTCTAAGACCAGGTAGGCATATCAATCGACTAATTGTTTCAGTACTAGTGTAATTTTAATGGTAATGAATTAGTTTACTTTAAAAAGAGAAAACACTTTGACTAAAGGTTGACTAAAATGTAATGACTCTTTTTCGGTTCAGGTTGAGTCAAGCTTACAGGTTTGTACCTACAACACAGTACACAGTACATGAGTGAGTTTGGAACAGGGTTTAATAATGTCATTCTTCCATTTCGATCACTGGCAGTTAATTTGTTAAAGCAGTATGTAAAAGTAGGTAGGCAGGAGAATGTGAGAGATTTATTACTGTCATACTCAGAGTGCAAGGCTGTGGCTATGTCCTGGAAGCAGTACGTACCAGTGCAGACCTGGTGCATACCAAACTACAAAAAGTATCAGTAGAAAATATTTGTGCCTTAACTTTTTGCCAGCACTAGTCTGTGATTTGTTTGTTTATAACTTGTCTGATCGCCTGACCACTCGTTTTTGTTGCCCTGTTCTATTTTTAATGATGTCACCATATTCCCAGATATCAGCAATTACTTTGTTCAAAACAGTATTATCATAACTGATAGATCCAGTAGCCACAATAAATAAAATCCCAATATATGGTATATAAGAAAAGATTATGTACAATGTGTCTTTTTTTCACATGATAGATGATGCTTCAGCCTTTAACTTTATCCTTCTGTGCATGTTTTTCAGTTCTTTGAGCACTTGAAATGAAATTTCACTCACCCCCATTTTATTGTGGTGGCAGCAGAAGTCTCAGCAGCATATCTCAATACCTCAGCTAATAAAATCAAACACTGTATCTGCATGTAAATACTACTAGGGGTTGGGATTTTTTTGTCTTACAATTTATTGCAGGAACTAGAAGGGTATGAATATACAAATGGTCAGTTGATAAACAGCATGGTTGGAAGTAGCAGATAAAAGTTCTTCAAAATGATAAAACATATGCTTGACATCATATTTGACACCATATTGGTCAAAAACAAGTTTGGAACACACTAATGGCTTATGGTAGATGTAACAAAACCATACTAATTTTATGAGCCCCATAATTATTTTGTGTCTGAGAAGTGATGATTCCCTAGTTTGTGCTGCAGTTGTATTGCACATCTTTACAGAATTTGAGCACCCTCACATGCTTTCCATTCATCTCCTCTTTCATTTTGTAATCTCTGTAATGTTCATCTGCCCAGCATTGTGCCTTCTTTCTGCCTCTCTGTCTAACCACTGGTGTTTTCAGCCAGAAGCCACCAGCCTTGTATCTATCCCACATAAATAATGAAACACATAATTATCATATCATAATTGCAGTAAAGATGGCTTTGACAGAAATCATTTCCCGTATCTAATACAGCGCTAATCGAATCTGTTCCCCCACTCACTAACGCGACCTCTGGTGATTGAGTTTTGGACATTTGTTTGTGTGTGCTTGTGTGTGGTTATGGTAGATGGGTGTGTGTTTGGTTTATTGTCTAATATCTCTGTTCTCAAATGAAAAGTTGGAATTTTTCTCTTAGTTTTTTGTCTTATTACTTGTTTTTGTCTTAATTTAACCTAATAGTCGCTATTGTCCTTCATAGGCTCCGTCAAGTTTTAAACACTATACATCCATTTCAGAAAATTATTGTAATCTCCCATCAAATATGCATAACTAGGTAGGTTTATATGATTAATTATTGTGTAGAACATACATATAGTATATGCTTTTAAGAACATGCATATGTATTGATTCTCTCTGTGTCTCTTGTTCTCTGTCTATTGTTCCTGGGCTTGATTGATTGACAGCTCATCGGATGTAGCAGCGCTAGCCTGGTCACATGACCCAGCAGATGGCTGAGGAGACAGCTGACAGCATTGGTTGTGTATGCGAGCATGTAAATGAGTGAGTCTGAATCAACTTTAGCAATGGAATTTCCTTTATACATACAGACAGATTAAGAATCATGAATAAGCACACATCCCTGTCAGATAGATAGATAGATAGATAGATAGATAGATAGATAGATAGATAGATAGATAGATAGATAGACAGACAGACATCATAGGAGGAAGAAATGTGTATGTGAAGCGGGTATAGATGGTGTGAGAATAGTCTTAGAGGGCAGATTGAGATAGGCCTGAGGATAGGTCTCTAACAATGAGTGATTACTGCACTAACAAGGCTGGCGGCTGGAGGGGATGCATGTAATGTGATTGGTGCTAGCCGCTATTTATCTTGACCTACAGACAACTGACCTGGCTGTGCCCCCCCCCACAGGTCAACCAGAGTTCACCAGGCTGACCAATGTTAGAATACACTCACATACATGCAAAACAGGGGGAATACCAGAAAAAATGTATATGTACATGATGTATAAAGCTACTCATAATAAGCAGTATAGATATGCTCATACATACTATTCAATAAACATGTACATACATGCAATAAAGTATATATATAGACATAGTATGCATATGCACATTTACGCAGACATGCCTGTTGTACACGCCCAGGCTGATCCGAGAGGCTTCCACAGTTTTAAAGTTTTACAACACTCTGATTTAAGAAAATGTTGTTGAAGGCGTTTTTACCCAACAGTGATGACATACACATTCAGGATATCCCAAGCATTCCATCAATGTAACGCTTCTATCAAATATGTAAAATATAAAATGGTGGATTCTCTTTACCAGTCACTGCTCCTGACTAATCACAGAAACTGATGGAAAGTTAGAAAGAAAGAATGGAGATAAAAGCAGATAAAGAGCAAGTGAGATAGGAAAGGTTGATGAAAAAGAAAGAGACTTGCATGTAGCGAGGGAGGGCGAGGCATGTTGAGTAATGAGTGCTGTTGCTCCCAGAACAATCAGGGTCTCCATTTTGCGGTGTGTTCCTACCTGATGTATAGCGCGAGCTGTGGGAGCTGCTGTAATCAGACCATTTGGGCCTCTCATTGACGAGCATTAGCGGCAAATATCTTCCACAGGCCTAAAGACAGCCTGCGGGGCTAAAGAAATAGCCATGTTAGCTGCACCGCTCATTTGGTCTGGGGTGATGTGAGTTGTAGGGGAAAGTTATTGTCGGCCTGTACACACTTGATTAGGCTTTATGGCTTTGTACAGCTACACCGAGGACAAATGTCCATTTCAAAACATTGGTTAATGTTTACTGAGTCTTGCAATTGTATTTTCTTTTACTCGTTAAAGAAATCTGCCAATAGGGAGATATAATTTCTCTTTTCTTGTTATCAAGATATCACCCATTTCAAGAAAATGTAAGTCTTACACTATATGACATTGGAACCGTGTTTCCAGATTTGACTGACACTAGCCCAATTAGAGCCATGAACCTGCTGGAAAGGAATTTGACCCCTCATATTCCCCATGATCTGTTCTGTAGCTGAATATGAGTGCAAGATGAAAGGTAAAGCATTTGGGCCTAAGACGCACCTCCGGTCTTCTGTTTTAGTAGTAGAATTAACCCAGAACCCAAAACTATGGTATATAACTTTCTGTTTCACTCAAATGGTACATAAAGAGGCCCAACATATTCCAAGCCGCCCAAAACAATTTTTATCTGGCAGAAAAACACCCATATTGGCAACACTGCATGGGAAGGAATAACTTCACTTCATTTTCTTACGCCGTTAGATAGTTTGTAAGCAGACAGGCAGTTTAAATTTCTTGTTTGATAGCTAATGATATGCTGTCTTGAAAAAGGGAAAAAAATGACTTGTTTCAATGTTCATAGTGCTTAGATGATTAGTTTCCACAAATATGTCCAAAAAATTCAAAATGGTTCGCAAAATACTAGCAGTAGCTTATAATAATATTTCCATACACAAAAAGTGGGATTGTTTTACAATGTCATATAGTTTACTAATGCATTAGCATATATTGTATGTCATAGTCCATTCAATTGAATACATTTATCCAATTATGTAAGAACAGTGACTTTTTCCTCCAAGATCTTCTATTTTGATGGAGGAACACATCAAGAATCCCTGTTGTACTTGCACCATTACTGTATCCATCTATTTGATGCAAATGAGGGGCAACTTGCTTTGTACTCAGGTGTGTTTCATAATACAAAACCTGTCATGGAACCCAGACGAGAGGAAAAAAGAGGCAGCGATATGTGAGATTTCCTCCGAAATAACGAAATTGAATTCCAAAGAAAACACACAGTGTCATTCTGTTCACAGACCAATCAAACCAAATACATTTGAATACATTTGGAAACATAGAGCACACTTGACTCATGTGACAAGTGATGAGCTCTGTTGGAGGCTATTTTAAGTGTCTGTTCAAATAATTCAAGCACAGCCCAATTTCAAATATTTTCAAACCATATTTAAATATACACTATATGCTGGCCAGACCAGGGGCAATCAGCATCTCAAAGCTGGCTAGATGGCATGACATGCAAAAAAACAGAAATGGTGAGCTGGTGTTGTGAAAATGAATGAATGAAAGATCTTTGCAAGGGAAACTAGTTTTGTACAAAATGCAATGGCAGAGAGACAGACAGACAGCTCAACTGTATTGAAAAGTAATCAGTCAGATTGTTGAGGGATTATGATGATGGCAGGAAAAGTGGTACTATTATCAACAGCATCATCATAAACACATGCATGCATGCCCACAACACACACAAAAACTGCTTCCTATCTGAGTGATTCAACGGTACTTACATTGTCTGACTATTTATTCCAGAGCAGAGAATAAGTGTTTTCTTCCTTTGCTGTGTGTGTGTGTGTGTGTGTGTGTGTGTGTGTGTGTGTGTAAGGCAGAGTGGGAGGGAGGGTTTTGCTGCAGAGGGAGAGTGGAAGGCGATAAAGACTCTGTGAGTGGCAAGTGTACATGGATAGCTTCACATCAACTGCCAATATGTTGTGAGGCGGCGGTAACAGGCGAGGGTCTCGGGGGAGGGCTGCGGCAGAGCAGGCCAGCAGCAGACGGAGAGGAAAACAATTTCTGGTGCCAATAACCCCGAGCGGCACAGATGAAAAATGTTTTAATATTTGCAGCTGCTTTATGGCAGTCGGGGTGACAGTGATGGAGTCAATGTCAGCTTTTTCCTTTTAAATGTCATGCTCTGTCTCATGCTGTCAGAGTGCCTGTGTGTATGTGAGTGCAGAATTGATCTTTTTCTCTTGTACACATTTGTGAGAGAGCCCCACCCCTATTCCCTTCACCATTTTACCCCTAAACCACCGCTTTGTGCCTGTGTTTTTCCTCTCTCCTCCCTCCTCCTCCTCCCTCTATCCTCCAGTTGTCCATAAAGACAGTGTGCTCAGCTGTCAGATGAAACTCCCCAAACCTGGGAGCCATCATTTAGATAATCACTTCCTCCTCTTTGCATTTTATGTGGATTTGATTATTTTTCATCTGTGGCAAGATGGAAACCATAAATTACATTGTGTCCCCTATGTCTTTGCTGAAATCAAGCATGCAACCAGAATCACAGAATCAGCAAATGGAGGGAAATGTTACAAGATCTTCAACTTTTGGACACAATACACAGAGACACAAGTGCTACACACCAGTATCATTTCAAAGAAAAGCCTAGAAGTTCTTTATAATTAAACATATTTCAAATGCATTGTATTGATAACAATTATTTTCATTATGGACTGATTATTTTTAGCCAATGCAATGTCAAACAATAGTCAAAAATGGGACCTTTTTCAAATGGCTCCTTTTGTCCAACCACCATTTAAAACCCAAACATAATCAGTTCAGCAAATGTTTGTCATTTTTGCTTCATAAATTACTAAAATGATTAATCAATTACCAATTATTATAATTTTTTATTGTAGTAGTTATTTATATATATATATAAAAAAAAAAACTTTGTCCTTCACCCTCCGCGGGTGGTCTCATCCTTCGAGCTCGGGTCCTCTACCAGAGGCCTGGGAGCTTGAGGGTTCTGTGCAGTATCTTTGCTGTTCCTAGTACTGCACTCTTCTGGACCGAGATGTCTGGTGTTCTTACAGGGATCTGCTGTAGCCACTCCTCTAGTTTGGGGGTTACTGCCCCGAGTTCTCCGATGACCACGGGCACCACTGTCGCCTTCACCTTCCAGGTCTTCTCCAGCTCTTCTCTGAGCCCTTGGTACTTCTCTAGTTTCTCATGTTCCTTTTTCCTGATGTTGCCATCGCTTGGTATTGCCACGTCAACCACAACAGCTTTCCTCTGCTGTTTGTCCACCACCGCGATGTCAGGCTGGTTCACCATTACCATTCTGTCAGTCTGAATCTGGAAGTCCCACAGGATCTTGGCTCGATATATATATATATATATATAGATATATAGATAGATAGATAGATAGATAGATAGATAGATAGATAGATAGATAGATAGATAGATAGATAGATAGATAGATAGATAGATAGATAGATAGATAGATAGATAGAACGATCACTGGGACTCCACACATGAAATTGGTTCATTCATTTGTTCATTTAACATGCTTCCTTCTGAACTTCAACAGGCAAACCAGCCTTACCTTTCAGAGCAAAGCAGCCCTAGAAATGGAGATAGAGCCCCTTAGGGTGCAAAATGCTTGCCTTGTCCATGAAGTTCAGACAGCTAACAAGAAAGCCAGGCGCTACTTAGAAGACCTGCACTCAGCAGAGTCAGATCTCTGCTCACACAAGGAGGAATTGTTAAGGCTTAGATCAGAATGTCTTACCTCACCATGGTCACTCAGACAATGTGATTCCGGTTACTCCTTTTCACACTCCTCCCTTAATGAGAGGTTAACTCCCTCTCCACTCAGAAGATGGGAAGAAATTCCAACTGACCCTAAGTCCTTTGGAATGAATTCAGTTCCTCAACGTCCACTGAGAAACAGAGGTAAGAGGTAAGTTACCTGGCTTCCCATCTCTCTGAAACAAACATTGAGGAGATATGTAGTTGATCCTCCAGAGATATTGTGCCCTGTGTTCTTCTCAGTCTCTACTGCACAACACATTCATCAGTGCTCATCCCTCCCAATGGGGGACAAGAACATTTCAGGACTGTTCAGCCTCCTCCCTACACATGAGAGTATTGCTGACAACTGTTCAGCACCTGCTTCTCAACCAGAGAGAACTGTAGCACACATCTACAGTAATGCTACCTTAGTCTCGCCTTCACTGGAAAGGACCTGACAGTGTCCCCGCCTTGAAGTGCTTGAGTTTATAGCTAAGGACATTGAACATTTTGATCCAGACAACTGTGATCACCACATCAACGATTACTTTAGGGAACTGGACCACAATCTAGTTGACCTACCCCAATGGAACCCAAAGGAAGAAAGTTAAACTTGTGTGGAAGACCAGCTCTAAAGCTGTCCATAAGTACATACAGTCACAACCTCACAGTGTCAGAAATTACTACAAAGAGCTCCATCAAGCACTAATAGAATAATTCTTATCTACTGCTGACAAGATCACAGCAACGGTTGCAGCCCTCCAAGTTAAACATTCCAGTTGGGAGCATCCCAGAGATTATTACAAATGTCTGAGGCATGCATACTTTCAGGGCAAGAATGCACCAGGCTTAGAAGAAAACTCCATCTTCAAGTCCTTGTTCTTGCGAAACCTTCATCCATGTGTATGCACTCACATTGTACTTATGACACATCAAGGTAACCCCTTATTGCATGAGATGAGGAAGATGACACAGGTGACTTGGGAAACTCTTGTCATTTCCAAGTATTGGGATACCAACCGCCATGTCCACCAACTGCGTCGAGATAGGCATTCTCACAGTAGAAGCTGTAGAAGGCCGTACTCAAATTCTGGCCCAGCAGTATGACCAGCCAATAGACTGTTCAGATGATGACCTCAGCATCTCTATTACAAAACACTAGCATATGACACCCCATTAATGGCTTTTTAATTGTAGGTGCCACTCTCTCTGCATCTCACCTTAACAAATTTACATAACTAACCTTCCTGTACTCACTAACCCGATGAGTAACTGAGAAACATGGGCCATGTAATTTATACGATGCCACTGCCATGCTTATATGGATTTTGTTTATATAACTTGTTGACTGTTTTGCTTAGCCAAGATATATAGTGTTGACCAATGCCAACTATGGACTATACATAGACACTTGTGCTTGTGATCTCAGGATCACACATCGAGCGCAATCCTGAGACCAAAAGGGGGAATGTTGGGATCATTGGGACTCCACAGATGAATTTGACTTAAACTGAACTTTTTATGAAACTGAGCCATTGAACTCAGTCTCCCACAATCCTCGACTTCAGACCTGTGTATGACCTCCCCCCATGGACCCAGCTTTCAGCTACCATTGGTCAGGCGGACCCGTGATGTCATCAGGTCAATAAAAGGGTCAGCTGCCCATTGTTCTCTCTCTTTCTCCTGGACTCTTCTGCTGCAGCGGACAGCAGCTAGCTGTCTCCCAGTGTGACCTGCTCAGAGCAAACTCACAGCAGAACTGAACTCTCTCACTTACTGCAGCATACATGAGGGCCTGCATAAGATTTATGCAACAGCTTAGTTAGTGCCAGTGGCTACTACACAAAGTCTGCCAGCTAAGTTTAACAAGCAACTAAGCCACTTAGCGCCAAGCTAACTAAGGAGAACAAAGAATCGAGCAACCTGCTCCTTCCGAACCACAATGCTTTCCAGCTTGGCCCGTTGTTGTGGATGATTTATATGTTATGGATTTATCAAGTAACCAGCCTGTGCACTTAGTATAGTAATTAAATCTACACAAAAGACTAAGTATGCATGTTAACACCAATTTTGTTGTGATGTATAACACAAGAAATGTATTATAGCATATAATGTGTGAAGAAATGTATTAGAGCATATAATATGTGAAAGTATTAAAGTTTAAAAAAAATACAGTCTGAAACACCCTGAAGACGGTGGTGTCAGAAACTGGTCTGAACCAGCCTAGGCAGGAAAAATCAGGTTCTTTCCTGGCTCCGTTAGAATAAGATCATGGAAAGTTTCGGCACGTTCCAGAGCCTAGTTAAATGAGTATGACCCTATTGTTTCTTGGAAAAGTTGTATAATTATTTTTAGGAAAATAGGTGGAGAATCCACCAGAGAAGGAGGGATGTTTTTGGGCTCGGAGCTTTGTATTCAGTTTGGTACCGGTACAGACTCGGGTTTATCTCTTGTGAAAGAATAAACTCTATTGCATTGAACCAGTGACTTTTTTTGAGAGTCTTATTTTGAGAGTCTCCAGTTATTGTTCCTCGGAGTTATTGGTAAAGTGTTGAAAAAGGAAGCCAGACTCATTCTTCGGGCCCAGGCCTGGACTGTGATCCAACACGTCTACAATAGCCTGCCTGCCAACTAACAGAGCAGCACACCAAGCCAAATTATTTTTCCTCCATGGACTGATAACGTAACAACTGACATAGCATACCAGTGTACACGGCTAAGCACAGGACTTTTATCAATGCACATGAACTGACTGAGGTTTTATTGTTGTGATATGTTTGCATCGGTTATTTGTTAGCCACATGCTAAGCTGATGTTAGTGATGTTTCACACAGACACAAGATCTTCCTTGCAAACTAACTATCCTCTTTTCTAACCTGGCACCATTATCCTACACAGATCAAACACATACACCTTAATTTGACCTTAAACATAGATAAACATGCACATGTGGTCTCAGACGCCATTGTGGACATGAGTCCATTACTTTTCTCTACTGTCTTTTTTGTAGTTTTTGTTTTGTAGTTTTCCTTTGTCCAATGCCATGTGTGTCATAGTTTTCTCCTCGCCTCATGTGTCTTGTTTTACTTCCTGTCTTTGTTTGCTTTTCCCTCCAGTTTTGATTGTTTGCCCCACCCTAATTATTTGCACCTGTGTCTCGTTGTCTCCCCTACCTAAGTGTATTTAGTCCGAGTTTTTCTATGTCAGTTTGTCATTTGCATTTGGTTTCCCTTATGTTCAGTTTGTACTTTTCGTCGGGTCCTTTATGACCTTGCATGGATTTTGGGATTTTGTACCTTGTCTGCTCCTTGTCGGATTTGTTTACCTGCCTGACTATCCGTGTAAGCCTTTCCTTTGTAATGAATTAATGAACTGCATCTGCTCTGCCTCTAAGTCTGCATTTGGGTCCTTGTATTCCTTGCTTCCCTGCATGACACCCACACAACAATATGGCCTCCCCCGCCATTTTGAATCTAAACAGCCTTTTCTCCTAAACACACACACACACATACACACACATATAAAGTACATTTTAGTTAGATTAATTGTGTTTCACTTTTATCTTTTTAATAAATGCTTGTGGATATACATGTTGGTAGTTTTGATGTTGCACAAGAGTGAATTCTGCCAACCTCTTTTATGTTTAACAAACTTCAACAAACTAACTATTGATGGTCATTTTGGTTAGTTATTAATTTAAATATCAATCAGAGTTCCAAATTGATAGTTTAGTATATTTTGAGACAAAATTAATTGACTGTCAATTTTCTCTTTAAGAGTGGTGCCCCGAGGAACTTTATAATTCAAGTTATTTATCTTTGATAAATTAATTAATTGCACCTACACAATTTGGTGCCCCTTTAACATTGTAATTCCCTAGATATTGTTTTAATTGTTTGTTTCATTGCCCTTCACTTCATTCAATATCCAACTTGAAAAGAAATGTAATTTGTGTTTCAATGTGTTTAAATATGCTGCTGCAAAACCAAAAGCAGAGAAACGAGCCCCTACCCCCTAAAAGATGCTGGGGTTTGCAGAAATGTTCTATTGTCCATTTAAGTACTGCCCCTTTATTAGCCTTTAAACTTTGGTTTATCATTTTGGGCTTTACATGCACTGGCCAATGTATTAATTATTTATTCATCATTGTTTGTGAGTAAACATGTTTATTTCCATATTCTCAATACTTTTCACATAATCTCGCTGTCAGTTTTTTCAATTAATTCTCATTAATTATTTTCCTAACAAGATTCATAAGTATGCGATGAAAATTGTGTTTCAGCATACTAACATTCTGATTACCATGATTATGTGTTGTTATTGCCCATAAGATGGCTTAAATGCAATACATGAGGTAAAGTACTCACAATACTGCCTACCTTAGTCATCCTCTAAAAAACAACCTACACACCATCTTGTGCCTTTTGTTATGAAAGGCCTGAGTGTTTGCTATTGTTCCCTGACCTGCTGTGGATCCTCTTGACCCAGACTTGCTCCCACTTAGAGGGTTAGAGGGTCAGAGGTTAGACCAGCTTCTATCAGCAAGGCCCCGTCTCTCCCCCAAGTAATGCATGTAATGGAGCCAGGTCAATGAAGTCTCTATGTGGCAAACAAGGTCATTAATATGATGGCAGCAGCATGCTGTATTTTTTTTTACATATATAAGTGAAATCTACTACTGGTTGATGGAGATATCACCTTTCTTTCTAGGCTGGATTTTCCAGAAAGACAGATAGATAAAGTGGTGTGAAAGTGTTTGCCCCCTTCCTGATTTCTTATTTTTTTGCATGTTTGTCACACTTAAATGTTTCAGATCATCAAACAAATTTAAATATTAGTCAGAGATAACACAAGTAAACACAAAATGCAGTTTTTAAATGAAGGTTGTTATTATTAAGGGATAACAAAATCCAAACCTACATGGCCCTGTGTGGAAAAAGTTATTGCCCCCTAAACCTAATAACTGGTTGGGCCACCCTTAGCAGCAACAATTGCAATCAAGCATTTGCAATAACTTGCAATAAGTCTTTTACAGCACTGTGGAGGAATTTTGGCCCACTCATCTTTGCAAAATTGTTGTAATTCAGCCACATTGGAGGGTTTTCGAGCATGAACTGCATTTTTAAGGTCATGCCACAGCATCTCAATAGGATTCAGGTCAGGACATTGACTAGGCCACTCCAAGTCTTCATTTTGTTCTTCTTCAGCCATTCAGAGGTGGACTTGCTGGTGTGTTTTGGATCATTGTCCTGCTGCAGAACCCAAGTTTGCTTCAGCTTGAGGTCACGAACAGATGGCCGGACATTCTCCTTCAAGAGTTGTTGGTAGACAGCAGAATTCTTGGTTCCATTTATCACAGCAAGTCTTCCAGGTCCTGAAGCAGCAAAACAGTCCCCGAGCATCACACTGCCACCACCATATTTTACTGTTGGTATGATGTTCTTTTTCTGAAATGCGGTGTTACTTTTACTCCAGATGTAATGGGACACACACCTTCCAAAAAGTTCAACTTTTGTCTCGTCAGTCCAGAGTATTTTCCCAAAAGTCTTGGGGATCATTTCTGGCAAAAATAAGACAAGAATGAGACAAGCCTTAATGTTCGTTTTCCTCAGCAGTGGTTTTCGTCTTGGAACTCTGCCATGCAGGCCATTTTTGCCCAGTCTCTTTCTTATGGTGGAGTCATGAACACTGACCTTAACTGAGGCAAGTGAAGCCTGCAGTTCTTTGAATGTTGTTGTGGGGTCTTTTGTGACCTCTTGGATGCTGCACTCTTGGGGTAATTTTGGCTCTCACTGTGGTTCACTGGAGTCCCAAAGCTTTATAAATGGTTTTAAAACCTTTTCCAGAGTGATAGAGCTCAATTACTTTCTTTCTCATTTGTTCCTGAATGTCTTTGGATCTCAGCATGATGTCTAGCTTATGAAGATTTTTTGGTCTACTTCACTTTGTCAGGCATGTCCTGTTTAAGTGATTTCTTGATTGAGAACAGGTGTGGCAGTAATCAGGCCTGGGTGTGGCTAGAGAAATTGAACTCAGGTGTGATAAACCACAGTTATGTTTTAACAGGTGGGGCAATTACTTTTTCACACAGGGCCGTGTAGGTTTGGATTTGTTTTCCCTTAATAATAACAACCTTCATTTACTTGACTAATATTTAAATTAGTTTGATGATCTCAAACATTTAAGTGTGACAAACATGAAAAAAAAAAGAAATCAGGAAGGGGGCAAACACTTTTTCACACCACTGTATCTTGACAGCATACACAAGACCAAACCTCCACTAACATAATGCAAATTACATTTGCTTCACAACAAATGATTAAACAAGTTGGGCACAAGTGAAAAAGAACTATAAATTCTAATCCAAGAGATTTATACTGTTTCTGTGCAGCACAATTACTTTGTGTGGATGTATGTGGCATGTTTTCTTGCATGAAAAGCACTGTTTCAATTAAAGGTGTTTGATCCACCAGCATGGCGGGACAGACCTGCACGCAGGTTGGCTGGAAGGAGGCAGCGTTGCTTATTAGCCCCCCCACTGGGCGTCTCAGTGGGGGACTGATGTGTAATCCAGAGCCAGGCTTGTGGGCCCACACAGGATATCTCACCTATAATAGCAGCCTGTTCCCTGAGGCCGGACCCCTGCTGGAGGTGTGAGATGGCCAGCAGTCACAGACTCTGGATGCCATCTTCTTACAACATAAACTCTTCAAATTCCTTTTTGTGCATTCTGGGAAACAGTAGGGACTAGATGTACTGATGTATGTTTTGTGATAACATTTTGTAGACGTAAATTTGACCAAATTATACCCAAAATGTACCTGTCAGAGTGCATAAGCATCTAAAACATTTCTGTGCTGAAACACAAAATAATGAAGAGTGAACTTCAGACTACTAGTTTTGAAGTGTGTGGCTGTGGTCAGGGGAAACATTATCATTGAAACAGCACTGACTTGCTAATATCCAATATTTAGACAAAATCAATTGTTAAGGTGCATAAAATGCAGTTTTAGTAAAGCAGTTAAAATAAACTGATACAGATTCTGTTTGGATAAAAAGTATGATAGCTGCATTTTAGACAGTTCAAAGCTCCTTAAAGCCATGAATTCTAATGTTTTAACTTTCCAAACTTTTTAAGAACGCACAGATACTACAACACTACTTTTTAATCCTTGATCTGTGGCACCAAATATTTGTACATCACAAAATTACTTAAAAAAAAAAGCTACACTGATGCAAAAAAGATTGTAAGTCATCATGGACGTGTCATATTTTAGATTTAATGGTTTCATCAAGCCTCATTTGTTGTCATCAACTTATTGTTGAACTCTCATTTGGAACTTGTGGCTGGGTCTTCAGTGTGTCTCCACTGCGTGGCCTAATTAAACTGCTTAATCAGTTAACGATTCCAGCGAACACAGTTAAAGGGGAATTAAGCGCAAAGAGATTGAGGAGAGGAGCGGTTGAAATGCTGAGGAGATGCTTCGCCCATCTCCAGTGTGATATAAAATCGGGGATGGAGCTGAGTAGAGGAGGCCATTAAAAAGTGAGCAGAGGGTGCCGAACTGTTGCTGCCATTCTGCTGAGGGCAAACGAGCCAATCGAGATGCTTGTTTAAATGGGAAACAGGACGTCTTCAAAAAAAGGCACATTAAAAGCACTTTGCTCTATTAAGCAGAGGGGAGACAAGGGAAAACGGAGGGGAAAAAAACTGTGAAATGCATCTTAGAGGAACTGTACTCCTTCACCTCATCTTTAGTGCTCAGGTGATTTCAGATCAGTTGCACTTAATAGACTTCAGTGGGAAAGTTATTATTTTGCTATTTGGCATAAAAATACATACAAAGCAGCTGCAATGTGTCATAATGTCTTTTACTGGCCTTTCTTTAATGGCTTTTATATCTTTATATACTGTAGATGTCTTCAACAAAAAGAACTGGGAGACATAAGAAGTAGCATTACTCTGTCCCTCTTTTTTTCTCTCTCCTCTTCTTTCTCCTACTCTCTCATCTGCCCCTCTTCACCCTTCTTATCCATTGTTCCATCACTCCATCTACTGTCTACTCCTCAAGGCGTCATCTCCCTTCACATTTTTTTCTTCTTTAATTTCTAAAACATCTTGCTTCCTCTCTCCTCAATCTCTCCCTCCTAATTTCTTCTGTTCACTTCTCCCCTCCTATCTATATCTCCTCTTTTCCGCACTATCACCTTATTGACTGAATTCAAATATTTACCCTCCAGACTTGAGGACTGGTACCGTGAGGACTTTGGCCATATGCACTGTGGCGGGACTTTAAACTGCAATCGTTGCCATGGATATGAACAATGACAAGATCTTAACCCTGTAATCCATAATTTTTCTGAACATTCTAAATTCATATTGGCAATTTGTTTGTCATGCCTCTGTATATTTAGATGTAAATTAAGATGGTGCAATTGCGCTATAGATCTGAACTGTGTTTGACAACGTTGAGTGTCAAAAAGTAGTTTGACCAAAAATAAATAAATATAAAAACATCCTTGTTCCCCCATCCTCCAACTGCCATCATGGAGAATGTTCCTCTCCCTTAAATGTGTTTCAACGAAGATGTGAGAGGAGGCTTCTAGAGGAGCTTGGAGTGAAGAAACACAGAACAAACCCATGTGAAGTCTTTTACAGCAACACCCCTACCATAAGAATCTGTTTTGAGAAACTGATAGTAAAAAGAGCGGCCGGCTATCGTGGAAACAACAGCATTACCGTCATAGCCTATTAATATTATTGCGTGATAGCAATAAGGCAGGTTAGGGAAATGACCTACGGAAATTGGAATAACGACACTAACAGCGGCTTTAACTTTTATGTTAATGTTTGTATATAAAATAAATCTATAAGATATATGGTTAATCGGAATCATGAATCCTAAAAACACTCTTGCTCTTATCAGCCAAAAGATTTTTCTTCTTTTCTTATTTTACCAAGTATAAAAAGCTCAACCAAGTACTGCAGTTATTATTAGTCCTATAATATCAGCCTGAAAAGAATCTGAAAAAAACGAATTGGACCTACTACTTGCAGCCGCCATTAAAAGAAGAACATCGATTTTACACATCAAAGTCTGTTTACAGGTGTTGGGGAGTACTATTGCATATGTGAAAAAAAGTTGTATAAAGCCTTTTGTGGCTCCAGAGAGAGCTGGAGGTGTGGAGTTTGAAAGAAGTGAGCTTACTTGCTACTCAGCTGTGCTTCAGGCTAGCAGCTCGAGGTTACATTAGCCACTACTAGCAAAACACACCAAAATTTCCAACTGAACTAGTGGTTGCACTGTGGGTAATGTAGGCACAAGGTTTTGACAAGGAAGAAGAATGTGTGGTATAAAAATTATTATATATCTGGTTCTGCTGCATCAATTTTGAATGATGGAAGAGATGCAATTGAGGGAAGCGAGGAGCTGCCTTAGCTAAATGGAAAGCACCCTCACAGTGGACTCTCTGGAAGTCCGCAGAAAGTGCGTAAAATGATTCAGGTTCATTATGCAGGACACTGTATGGGGGAGAAAACTAGAAAGTAGAGAGGGGAGAAAAAAGATAATGAGAGGGAGAGATAAAGAGGAGGGATGGAGGGGGAGAGAGCTTAACAGCATCTGTTGGCCTCCAAGGTAAGGCCAAAAGCTTGACATGCACACACACGCACACACACACACACACACACACACACACACACACACACACACACACATTCTGCAGAGTAACATCACATTCTGTGAAATTGTTGCACATTTTAGACAAGCAAAATTTGGATTTTTAGATTTCTGCTGATTAACAAAATTCCATCACATACATTGAGCATTTTTGGATATCTGCCTATCTCTGTGTCCATGAACATACTGGTGTGACCTTGCACGTATGTCTAGTCATGCATACGTGTGTGTGCATCTGTGTGTGTGTGTGTGTGTCAAGTGTTTGCGGACGCTGAAGGGGACTGAGTTTTCTGACGCCTATCTAGCCACGCCTGTCTCACTGGGCCATGGAAGTGTCATCTGCCCAGGCCTCAGTGTTAACACACAAACACACACACACATGCACTCACACACAACAATCTCACATCCTCTCTCTCACATCAGTGAAGAACAGAGACAGCCCAGGGCTTGCTGTCATCTCATCACACTGTGCAGGTCCGGCCTTGTGCGCATATGTCTGTTTATGTGTGTGTGAGGGAGAAAGAGAGTGAAGGAGAGAGAGCATAATATTGCAGTTAAACAGCACGTCTGCTGTCACTGTGGACCTCAAACTTCAGGTAGCACCAAATACATTTAGACAAATGTATCCTTTTTGAAGTCCATTAATAACATCACAGTTTTGCCAAAAAAGACGTCAGTGGCCGTGCCCCCTAAATCACATTCCTCTGTTTTGATGCTGTTAATGAATTTGTCTTCGTAACAATTAGGTCGTATGAAAATGCTTGGAAAATTACTGCATCGCGTAATTTTCGGCAAAAAGCCTCTTTGTGCCACTACCATTTCTACTCATTACCACCAGACCCAGTGTATTCTAATGGAAAACCCAATTAGCTTGTACGTGGGAGGAATGCTAATGGGGATCAAAAAGTTCTTGAGTGCTTAACGGAGTGCATTTATGTGGTGGTTGGCTGCACAATTCATTTGGCAACCATCAAGGAGTAATTTGAGAAAAGGTAAGAAAGACTGCAGGCTTATTAGAGAAAATGCACCTGTTTATAGGCTCTGAATTCTTGTGATTGTGGAAACCCCTTACTTTCATGGATGTATTTGGTCGAGAGCTTTTGTAAAGCCTCTGCATTTGAACAAATAGAGGTTGAAAACAATACATGACACTATGGCAAAAGATTTTTCAAGAAACATGTAAAGTTAAAGAAATATTACACATTAAGTAGGTCAAATTCAGACGAAGGCAGCATTGAGTGGAAATGGAGGTGGTTGGATACATTCTAATTGAAATATAAGTAGAAAGTGATATGGTGACACACTTTGGTAGTGACCTATTACAGTATAGTTTACAGTGTGACTGGTATATGCACCAATAACAAGAATTTATCTCTATTGGGAACTGATGAAAGCATAGAATGTGTAGTATAGAGGACAAAAAGCAATTTAATTCCTGTTGGACTTTAATAAGTTGTTAATAAATCGATTGTGATCTGGATGCCCTGTGGCACTTTTCCAGAAGATCAGTGGTCAAACAGTCAGATGATGGGGTCTTCTTCCTGATAAACTAAGCTCTAGCTGTATCATGCTGGACGAAATGGAGCCAAATGGATTTTTCACAACCTGACAGCCCAAGAGTTATTAACAGCTTCTACATTATCTATAAATGTATACATAAACAACGCCCTCACCCTCCTCATTATCCTTGTCAGCTGGGTGGCCGGCAAGCATCAGAAGTGACCCACTTCCCGCCTGCCATGGGTTGCCACGGTAGCAGCTGACAGACATTTCTATTCACAACAATAAAAGGGAGATGGGAGGATGGGGAAAGAGGGTGGCATGGGAATGAGAAGACAATGGCCTCTGTTTCCCATCATCTTCCTTTGTCAAGTAAAATTTAGCCTGGGGAAAGGTTAAGGTAGAGTGAGATAGAGAAAGGGAGAGAGAGTGTTGATGCATGCCAATAAATCAGATTTTTAATCATCAGACATATGACAAGAAGCATGTGGCCTCTCCTCTTCCTCTCTTCTTGCCTTGTCTGTCACTCAGTTTGTTCTGTCTCAACATTCTTCCATCAGTCATTTGTGTGACTCCCCCCAAACCCTTTACCTCAAGCTGTCCATCTCAATCCTTTCCTCTTTTCTTTCTCATGGTTGCCCTTTCTCTGTTTTCTGTCTACACTTGTCTTTTACCTTCTTCTCCCTTGCGTCCCTCTCTATTGTCTCTCCCACCATACATACCTCTAGCTCAAGCTTTCTGTCAGCTATACTGGAAGTGAGCGTTACCCTACAAGGCTGACGCCAGCCTTGCATTGTACTAATAACAGTGGAGCAACTAGGAATGCATACATGTCATGTACCAGGCTGCTGTGCTGTCAGCTCACAGCCCTATCAGTAGACAGACAAGAGCAAGAGAACAAGACACTGCTAATTCTCCCTCACTCTCAGACACATTCAAAGACAAGTGGACAGACAAGGCTGTTTTTGGCAAACGCGGTTGATGATATTTGTTTCAGAAGAGTCAGGTTGAGAGGAAGCATAAGCAGAGGGGTGCAGTGTCAGTGAGTTGAACTGCTTTAAAGTCATAACCTGCAACATTTATGGCTTGCTTGGAATACATAGAAACGAATTAGGTAGTTAGCATGAGCAGTGATAGGTAGAAAAAAAGAGATACAGAAAGGCACCAAAAGAAGCTCAAGCCTCAACAGTAGTTTCAAGAAAACAGACACCACAAAAAGATGTCACTGTTATGGTACACAGATTCTGGACCCAAAAGCACGACTCGACAGCAGAAAGAGTTGACGTGGTAAGTTTCAGTTTATTGTATGAACAAGTCAAAAGAGTAAACAGGTGTGTGGAGGGAAGCTCCGTGAGCATGTAGACTGGGCAAGGACAGCTGGCTGGAGTGTAGCTGGTGAGAGCAGGCAGAGAGAGGACAGCAGGCTGACGTTGAGCAGCGGTAAACCCATGGTGAGAAGTCTCTGGAGAGCCGGTGAATAGATTGAAGGCAGGTGTTGGTTTGAGGACTGAACCTAAACACAAGGAGTTAGAGGATTAGTCAAGGATTCAGGAAACATGCAGGAACACGTTCTATAAAGCCCAGCAGCCAAAACGTAGTACCACTAGTATTAAAGGACGATCAGGCGAAGACTGGTGAAAAGAGCTGGGTAGATATACTGCATGGTCTTGATTGGTGGATGGAGAACAGGGGAGTAGCAGTAGATGAGTAGCAGGTGTGTCAGATTCTGAGTGGAGGTTCACCGGAGGCCATGTCCCACCAGCACAAACATATACAGACAAACACAGGAGGGGAACCAACATGGGACAAACAGACAGAGACACAAGGAGTGGTAAAGCTGTACCATGACAGTCACCAAAGGCAAATCTAATTGATCCTCGATTAGGTTAGGTTGTTTTTAAGTCATTTGAGACAAATCAAGTCTCAGGTCATTTGAGATATGTCCAAGTCAAATCTCCAGTAATTCGAGCCAATTCTAAATCAAGTCTCAAGTTATTTAAGATAAGTTCAAGTCAATTTGTAAATCATTTTTAGTCCAAGATGAGTCTCAAATAATCAAGAGAAGTCAGTCAACTCTCAAGTATACAGTATTCTAGACAAGTCCAAGTCAAGTCTTGTATCAAGTAATTCTAAACAAGTTCAAGTCTAGTCTTGAGCCATTTGAGACATGTCTAAGTAGTTTCTAAAGTCATTCAGGACAAATCCAAATCAATTGTCTTATTCGAGACAATTCCAGATCTCAAATTTTCATAAGCAAAGTCAAGATTACAGTCTTTCTTATCTCTGAATGCTGAGCATTAAAATTTGATTTGAATATGTTCTACTTAAAGCTGTGTCAATAATGTTACAAAAAACCAAGATCAAGTCTCTTTAATGCATAAACCTAATAATTAAATATGCATTGACTGTTTGCATACTCCTCGTAACCACATGCATTATAAAAGGTGATTTCATTTTATTGAGCGAAAGTACAGTATCAGCAATAATGTAAGCAAAGCCACTCTTTCCTGCTCTCTTCCACTCATCATGGCTTGTCTAAACACCATGTTTAGAGGTGTTTTCCCTTTCTCTTGTTTCTCTGAACGGCCTAATTTACAAGCCCTAAATCACTCGTAGGAGATTTCCTCCCGTTCCCCTATATACCAACTTGACCCCCTCCATATACGACCCCCACCCATGTTTCTGTCTGTCTGTCTCCAGAAAGAGGAAAGATCAGCGGGAACTGCTGATAGATGAGTGCTTAGCTCTTTAATTCTCTGATATGCTTGGCTGGACTGGGCTAGTGTGTGTGTGTGTGTGGTGATAATTGTGGGATATAAAGGGGTGGAGAGGTATGTGTTGTGCATGGAGTTGTGTAGTTGCTGATGTACTAGGTGGGTCTTACTTTCTTGGGATAATTCATGGATTGGTAAACTCACATGCAAACACACACACAGTGTTGTAAGGGTGAGTCAATAGCTCAAGAGCCTTAGTTGGACCTGTACACTCCACAAACACACACACAGTCATACCTGGATGTCAAAATGGGGAACGAGAAAAATGGAAAATAGATACAAATACATCTTAAAACCTTATTTTCTATTAAAAAGCTTTAACATTTGTGTCAGTAGCTTGATATAATTCTATTAGTTTCAATACACAAAACATTTCAATGAAATTATTTGACCAATTTTACATTGTTTGCACATTTCAAGCTGTTTCCATATGAACATGTTGTGCACATTTTAATTAAAATAAATAAAATTTCAATAAAAAATAATTTAACAAAATGCACCACGAATCACTATTTTGCAAATTCATTTTTATTAATTCTATCTGGAATTATGTTGTGTGTTATTAAGCACAATAATAAATTGCGGATGATGACACAGTTCCCAAAAAAGTCCCCACAAAAGTTATACAACTTTAGAAAAAAAAAATAGATTCAAGATGTTTCGCCTCTTTTAGAAAAAAATAAGATGTTGAGATTGAGAATGAGAGTAAAGCCATATTGACATTTTTTGCAGTGTGGAAGCAATTATGATATGAATCTCCAGTGTAAATTGCAAATTGACCTCTTGACACATCAAATAATCAATTCCACTGTTACCGATTTCTAAGAAAAAGAAGTGAGTGCATTAAGCAATGTTTTGATCAGCACTTCACAATTAAAACACCTTTTCCATACCTTCAAAGCACTCCACAACGAAAAAGAAGACATCAAAAACAAATGGATACAGTCTCTATGAAACAACTAAATAATTGGATCACTGAGAGTGAAAGTGATGCCAAGCTGCATCTGCCCAAATGTACTGTATGTAACAAGACTCAGCTGCGATCTACCACCTTGAATAAGGGCAGTAATGTACTGCCTTGCCATCAGTAAATGTGACGGCACACATGAGAAAGGGCTAATTTTGCACAATTGACTGGCGGACCTTTTTGGTTCAATGGAATTACGGCCTGATTAATCAGCCATGATTAGCATTTAGCAAGGCTTCATGAAACGTGGGGCCCGATGTAGGTCTCTTATTTATTTATATACATCCCCTTTTTCTCTAACGCATTAAGCTGCCAGTTTCGTCAGGCTGACAGGGTCAGCACCACCGTTCATTACGGGGGCCTGGGGAAGAGACGAGATGGGCCTGCTGTTTAACTTAACATGGCAGCTAAAGTTAAACCTGGATTCAATTATTTATTTTCCCATCTTGTGTACAGTGCAACAAGCTGTAAACCTAATGTTGACATGCAGTATTATAACCTTATAAAGTTGTTATGGCAAACATTTTAGCAAACAGTTGCCTATGAGTACATCCAGTAGACACAAAGCAACATTTGCAGTTATGTTTCATGTTACCTGCTGAATGTTAAGTGAACCAGCTACTCTTGAACTTCTGTATGCCTTTGGTGGGAAGGTAGTGTACATTGGGTTTATCATGCTGCCTGGTGTGTCTAGAAATGACAGTGATCGTAGCGGTGAGACTGAATCAAAACGATAAAGGTGTGGGCCATAAAAAACAAACTAAAAAAAAACAATCTAAAAGTTGCTATAAAGGCCCACAGAGCTACCTATCAAAATTATTATTTTAGAAAGAATTTGATGCAGATTTTCCCTCACCTGAAGCTTGATCAACATGCAGCCTCCATCAAATTGGTGTTTAATATTTTGCTAACATATTCTCAACAGTTAAGAATCATACATAACAGCCTGTTTTCCTGCTTACACCTTCATGTTGTACATCATCAAACTTCCTGAGTTTGCAGTTGTCTTCTGTCTGTCTGTGAGTCTGCATCCATGTCAGTTTTACTCTCTTTCCCATTATCTCCTTCTTTTCCTCAGTCCTCCACAGCTCTTGGTGCAGGGCTGTAATAGTGGCGGTTGGCCCTGGGTGGCGATGCAGTGTTCTCTCCCAGGACTTGAGCAGACCTGGAAATATGGTTGCCAGGAGAGGAGGTGGCAGATGGCTGACAAGGCATTTTTACCCATAACGCCCCAGTAAAACTTTAACTCCCAAGATTTAGTGCTAGCGCTCTGCACTTAGCAAGCTGCAGCCGCTGGCATATTTTTTCAGAAGTCCCAAACTGATGGTTTTGCAAGCCATGCATAAACATGCTTTATTGATTGCACTGTTAAAAGATTCAAAGGGTCAGTATCATTTAGTAAAAGGCAGTTTTAGAGGACAAATAAAAGCTAAAAATTGTTCAAACGTGGCAGACATCATTGATTTTTAGAGGAAAACAGAATACTGAATTAAATTATTCATTGTGTCATAATATTGACTGATGATGATGGTAGACAATAATTTAGAAATTTAAAGGTTCCTAGGCAACAATGGCAATTAAGGCATTTAATTCACCCAGTTACAATCTCTAAGGGCCTGGCTACAGTTATATCTCCTAATTTGTCCTGGACAAGAGCACCATGATTGTCCAAAGAGAAATCTTTATGCTCATGAATGAGATTTGGCTATTTTGTTTATGCTGAACAACATTGTATGTTAAACTGACCAGTGAGAAAAAAATATTTTGGATTTTGTATTTTATCCATCCTATCACTTTAATCAATACTAAGTTCTCCACAGAACATAACGCTACCCCCCTTAGGCTAATGTATATGAAAGCATCACAATGTAGACTACATTACTGGTGCAGGGTTATGCATTGTGTGCTGACTGCAGGGTGTTTGAAGGGCTAATTGGACCCTGGGTGCATGTAAGGATGACTAGAGGAGCATCAAAGTGCCATAGAGGCACAAGAGAGACAGCAATAGAAAGAGAGAGAAGGGGAGACAGATAGAGAGAGAAAGAAAAAACAGAAACAGAGAGGGAAAGACAGGACTGAGCCTAACAAGCCGTATGGTGGTACTGAACGAGGTGACGTTATTGGACATGCACACATCTGTGCCTACTAGCCAGTCTGGTGTGGTGTGTGAGTGTCTGTGCACAGTGATGTGCATATCCCTACATGTGCACATGTTGGCTATATAGATATATTTTTTTTACTGCACACATCTGCCAGTGCCTCTATGTGGGAACCATAAAAGGGTTAACAGTGTAGTAGCCGTAACCCAGAGCAGCAGACTGAGATAAAGATATTCACGTCCCTGCCTGACTCCATACACATCTCCTTCTCGATCTACCATTCTTTGTTTATTTCAAAAGGAAATAAAATCAAAAATTTCCATCTGCTGCTGGAAGAGAGGTTGTGTCACACTCAAAGCAACAGTCAATAATGGAATACATTAAAGATAACAATCAATAAAGACACACCTATGCAGACGACAACATAGGCTACTGTACTGGCTAATGCAGTAGAGGTAGCAATGTGATTCAGCTGGGTTCCAAAGAGCATTATTTATTTTTTGTCCCAAAATTGGAGCTAGAGACATAATTTAGGATAACTGATGCAAGTTGTTGGTTTGACCTCTAAAAGTGGCACAAGGCCTTTCATAGCACTGTGTGTGATGGACAGTAGAAGCAGTAGACTGGTTGTACCAGTAGTATATTCATAGTAGTAAGAGCAGTGGCAGTAACAAAGAGCTGTCTAGTAGTAGCACCAATATTATTAGCACTAGCAAGAGCAGTCATAGCAGTAGTATCCCTCCCCTTTGTGTTGCCATAATGTATCTGAAATTAACGTGCACTCCACTGGCAAGTCCAGCTTGTGACTTAAAATAAATCTCACTGATCCCAAGGATGTATTTTTTTTATATTTCACCGCCTTACAGGCCAAGAAGATCAGCCTGGTTGGCACCCTGGGGAAAACTAAGCGTGAGTCGCCCCCCTCCACAAAAGAGTAAGCAGAGCTGTTCAGCACAATAGGTGTTAAATGTGTAGATGCGACGCTCACCATCTACCAGGGAAAGCCGAGGAAGAATGTATGGATTCTGAGCTCCGTGCACACAAGCGTGGGCATCACCTATGGGCCAAAGGCAAAGCGGGAGTTGGTGACACTGGTGTGAATATAGCTTATGCAATAATTACGGTTTACTATATGCGATGATTTGAATATTGATAAATGATAAATGTATAATTAAACTTTTTTAAATGTATATTTTGGTGTTATTTGGATTCTTAAAAGATATCCTAACACAATAAATGCATTAATCTCCCATTTGGGTAATTTATCATTAGAGATTATAGAGTTTGGAATCTAGCGGTCAAAATCACCGCTTACGGCAATTTTTAAATTATGTTAAAAATTTAATTATGTTAATTAAGTTCTAAATTGATATGTTAGTGTATATTATGAAACTCAATCAGTTGACTGGCTGTCATTTCTCTTCTTTAAGAAGAGTGGTGCCCCCCAGGACTTTATTCATTAAAGTTAATATTTATGGTTATCTTTGATATTTCTGATAGCCATAATTATTTGATTGCACCTACACCAGTTGGTGCCCCTTTAACCATTGTACATTTTTTTGCTACATTTGTTGAAAATTTGTTTGTAAAAATGGACCTTAAGGGCCTTAGGTGGATGGTAAAAATCTAGTTTTAGTGCCTGAATCTTTCGAGATGGTCACTGTGTCAGATTAGGTGATCACAAAGTCATAAATTATTGACTTGGCTGAGAGACATGTTACCTCTGACCCTGATCAATCATAGCTTGCTGTCTTTTCACAGCTTGCGTGACATACATGATTGGGAAGGAGTTGCTTGCAACCAACTTCACCATTCCACCTGACAGCACCAACAAAATCATACCCCTTTTGCTTTGCTTGTGCTTAGAGGAGTGCTCTGTGCTCCAATGGGTCAACGTCATGTTGTCAAATTAGGCGGGAGAAGGAAAAAGAATGTTTGACGCGACATCATGAAGCACAGCAGATGCAGCATCTGTTGTCTTTCCCTATGACACACTACGTGGGATAGAACAAGCAATTTTCGCACCAACTCTCATTTTTGTTCCCAATGCCCCATGTCTATTGCTTCGGGGCATTATTGGGCTGATCTCGGCATACTGTACAACCATCATTTTTTTAGTTTTGTGCTTATACAGTATATTGCATATTTCAAAATGTATGTTTAATCAAATTAACAAACAGCAAATCTGGGGCCCGGTAGTATTCTAGCATAGAGAAACAGTACACATTGCACAGAATGTGAGAGAAACTCAGTAAGAGGTCCAACAGCTTATTTTCTGCCCAAGGCAGTAGCAGTGGCAGTGGTCAGTAGTCCTTCTTATTCCATATTTTGTATTACAAAAATATGTTTTGGGGAATTGTAATGTTAACCAGATTGCATTGCTCTTTCATATATCTGGCAGAACATTCATACTGTATGCATCTGCAAAATATTAAAGCTGCACACAGTAATATTTACTATATTTTAATGGGTCAAATGAATGTGTGCAATGTGAAAGGTGTCACTCATAGTGACGAACCCACAGAGAATTATCACACAACTGCAGTTTTCCTTTTCCTTAGCCTCTTTTAGCTCAGTGTATTGGTTTTATGACTCACAACTTTCCTGTTTTCGTTCGCTCTCACAATACTCATCACCGTATTCAATGAAAAAGTTCTAATAAGCCTGATTTGTGTTACCTACCCAGCACCAAACGTCTAACAGACACAGATGATGAACATAGTGAAACATTTAGCAGCTAAGGGGCCAGATATTTCACTCAGGAGCTGGTGAAGACCAAAACAGAGCAAAAAAGAGAGTCACTATTGGATGTCAGGTGTCTGGTTAATGGTAAATATTAGAGATGTACAGAGCTGATCTGGTATTGGCTAAAATAAAGCTGATCAAAATCCAATCCTTTCTTTACTGTATTCTAACAATGGTACTCTATTAAGTGTTGCACCGCTGCTCTCCTTTACCACAGCCAGCTCTACAGTGCAAGCATTCCACTGCCTATCTGAATGAAAATTGTGTCAATGTGACACATGCATGTAAGCATGTAGGCATGTAAGTGACTCTGACTTCAGACAATGTAGTTGGCAAAATGCACGGATTTGCTAAACTTCTACGCTATATATATCCTTGGCAAAGAGGAGTGTACAAAACATTCACCGGCAGTAGGTCATATCAGTCGTCACTAATTAACTAACATTAATTCCGTGAGTAACAGGACAACAATAAACTTGTCTGTTGTCTGGTTAAAATGCTCTTTGCAAGCTCAACCAAAGATCATTTGTGAGGGAAGACCCCCCACTCACTGACACAACTGTACATTTGTGAGTGTTTCTGTAGTTCCAACAACGTCAGAGTGATATGTCTTCTTTCTAGCTCATTACATCACATCAATTCCAGGAGTCACATTCTCCCAGTTAATCTTCCATTCATATAATATCGATGATTTAAGCTTATTAACATAATATTTTTGAACCTGGACCTGTCAGATTAAGTAGCTACAGCTGTTATTTCAGTGTGTCAGATACATATTTATTCAACATTTAAGTAAATATAAGTATTAGATTGGACATGGTATCTGCATACCCAATATTAAAGGACTTAGATTGGGATAGAAAAACACTTGATTGGGACATCCCTTGTTAATGTTAATGTTAGGCAACTGAAACCACTTGGTCAGTGTTAGGGACTGATTGTGACCAAAAGAACAATATTAGTGTGTAGGCTCAAAATGTTGCCACTGAAAATAAATCACAGTTGTGGTTGTGGTAGTAGAATCACTAATGGCTGTAGAAGCAACAGTAATTGTAGTTGAATGGAAGGTGCACCAATAAAACCAGTAGAAGAAGCAATCTGTGGTCTAAGAAAAGGCCCACAGCAGCAGCAGTTGCACTTCCTGAGCACACCTCCTTCTCTTCATCCACCAACTGAGAACAATGGGTTGGCCTGCTGGCCACAAACAGCACACCGGATGCAATGCTTTATCTCCACACATTTACATGATACTAGAATCTTATCTCAGCCACACATTATAAAGATAATGTCAGCAGAGGGAAAAGATGGTGCAGGCGAGATCCCATTTACCTGTACCGTGGTCAGTGCAAGGCCTGTTTTACATCTTAAATATAAAAAAAGATTAAGAATCTCATACATTTTTTCACCTCACATCCTTTCTCCCTTTGTGTTGCCATCTTGGATCTGAAATTACCTTGCACTTCAAAGCTTGTGACTTGTGATATATATATAAAGAAATATATAAAAAAGAAATCTCACTGATCCATTTATATTAAATGTGAAGCTGTGATGTGCAGATGAATACATGTGATGGAATTACTCAATTATTTCTCTTAATACACTACTGAAGTCATTTTTGTAGAAATGGGTAGTATCAACAGTCATAATCATTTATTTCAAAGGAGTGCATAATGCATAACAAGCCTGTGTAATCAGATTTTTGCATCTCTGCATCTAAAATGTTTTGTATGGTTTTATTTTATGTTATAATTTGTCACACCATATAATAAGAATTTAGATACATAAAGATATTTTTTGATAGGCCTAACTAAAGTTCATAGTACTGGAATCTACTGGAGTCTATGAAACCTGCAACCCCACTAATGAAGGAAAAACTAATCATGCAACTAAAGCATTTAGACTACTCAAAGTCCTTAAGGTTAGGTAAAGATTGTTGTCTTAGGGAAAATACTGAAAAAGTCTATGGTGACACAAGACAGGATGTGTGTACTTCTTCTGATTTAATGGACCAGTAAGGCGAGGATCACATGACCCACAAAGACATTGGAAGGTGTCAGTCAGGTTTTCAATAGCCTAGCTAGCAACGTTTATCTACTGCTGCTGTATCAGTATCAGTGAAGCATAATGAACACTGTCCTTGAAACAACTACATCAAACAGAAAAATGCAATAAAGCTTGTTAATTAACCTGCCGTATGACTAGTGATACTTGCTATTCATCTCTATTTAGTTGTTTAATGTGTGGGTCTGTCATCCAGCAAAAAGCTTCCACCAACTGTGTTTTTTGTCTGCTGGAGAAATATCAGATAATGAATAGAGTGCAGCTCAATGCCACTATAGTAAAAGACGACAACGTCACTTTCAGTAACCAATTTCTACTAAAATCATCAATTTATGAAAAAAAATTGCATTAAAATAGTTTTAATTTTTAATCAAAACATTTTAAACAACACTGTCAAACCCACAGCCGGTGCGGTCTTTAAAATAACATTGTAATAATTGCCTGCACACGCAATTGTGGTTAGCCAGCAGGTCTGTGTTCATTCAGGCAGTTCATTTTTTGTTTGAAACCAAAAAAGGATAAATGGAAATACCATGGGTTTTTTTGTTTTATCGTTTTAAACCATAAAACGAAAAATGGAAAAACAGCTTTTGTCGGTACTTTTTTTAATTTTCCATTTTGAATTGAAGAATGAAGAAGTAAAAGTAAATATATCAAAATAAAAGCCCTGAGGATAGAATGACAATTCTATAAAAATATAAAAGCATAATAATATAAAATAATAATGATGATAATAATATAAAAATTATGCAAGCACAGGATCTGTACCAGGGTAACATTAAAAAAATACATACATAGGCTACATAAATAAAGTTAGTGGTGGATCTTTTTTTATTTTGTTCTTTACATTTAGACATGAAAAAAAGTGTGTGATATATTATTTAATTGTGTAGCATAAATTAGCCTAATAGCCTAATTAATTATATGTGGAAATAGCCTGTGTGGTCCATTCCAAATAATGTTGTCTAAAGTGATTAGCAGAAATCCCCACGTTTGTCCCCACAGGAGGAAAGAGAACATACAGTAGCACAATGCAAATTCCACATTTATATAAATAAAATAACAATAGTGACAATAATGATAGGAATGATAATACAAAATAATGATAATAATAATAATAATTGTAGTAGTGGTTGTCGAGAAGGCAAGGGTGGAGCAGTGATTTTAAAAGTGTGGGGGTTCTAGGGGTGGGAGGTGACCACCACAAGCCCTGCCACCTTCGGCCCCCATTCCAGTATATCCACCATATACAAATAATAGCTCAAAATGTACATTGTAGCGCCACACCCTTCATCACAAGATACTATATTCACCAGCATTCAACACCCCATAGTGATTTTGAACGTGAATGTTTGTAAAACTAAGTGTTCCTTTATGGGATGAGGAAATTCTACTACTTTTTAAATTAAACAAATTATTAAAACTCTATAAAACCTCTTAGATTAGCTGGAAAATGCATTGTCACAAAGCTGAAAACAGGCTGTTTTTCTGAGCTCATTAAAAGGTGACTTGTTAGCAATAAGGGGTTCTCACAGGACAGCGATGCTACAAGCACATGCTGATCTCATAGACCATGATGCATTAATGTAGATTAAAATACCCAATAGTATATAAAGTAGTTAAAATGAACACAACCTTAAACATCTACAGCAGTAAAATGCTAAATACACATTCATGCAGCTGTAATGTTAATCCAGAAACATCAGATATAATAGGAAAACACTGACATTTACTGCACAATTAGTACTCTTACTTTAAGTACTACATTGTGCTGATGATACTTATATACTTCTACTGAAGTAAGGTTTGAATGCAGGATGACTTTTACTTGTAGTGGTAATAGTATTTTTACATTGTGGTATTAGTAGTTTTAATTAAGTTAAAGGATCTGACTACTTCCTCCACATCTGGTCAGCCACCATTAGCTTGCATAAACGTTAAGTTTGATGGCCAGCTGGCTGGCATTTGGAATGATTGAGGTAGGTAGCTAGCTAGCTAGCACATCAACTAGGATAGCCTATTTTATTTGATGTTGATTGTCTAATGTTAGCTGAGACATCACATAACAAGACAAAGTTACAAAAGAAAATTCTACATTACTAACTAGTTAAATAGCTGTTTCATGATTTATTCTTGTTCTCTAATCTATCATCACAGCCAGTGACAGCAATAACAGAAGCCCCATGTATGTACTGTCAACTGTTTACTCTTCCCTGGCCTGGTGGGTTGGCCAGATGGCTGTGATTGGCTGTAAGTTCAATCAATCTAACTTGATCAATAGGTTTTCATGGGGAACTCATTCTCTGAAGTACTGTTTTGATAGATTTGATTGGGGGGGGGATATGTTTCTGTGAAAGTGAGGATGTCACAACACCTGTAACAACCGCGGGCGCTACGCGGAACATGGGGATAGTCAGAGGCCCACAATCATAGATCCAGACTCTACAGCTCCGGAGGCAAGGATATCTGCAAGAAGCAACAGAAGGACAGGGGAAAGAGACAAGAAAGCACAAAACTACGGGAGAGAGAATATGTCGAGTTAGTAACATGCATTAATGGGATAAGAATGCATACAGATGGAAAGGTAGAGGAGGTAAGAAGTGCATCATGGGAAGTCTCCCAGCAGTCTAGGCCAATAGCAGCATAACTAAGGGATGGTTCAACTATAAGCTTTATCAAAGAGGAAAGTCTTAAGCCTACTCTTAAATGTAATAAGATGGTAAATGTAAATGGTAAATGGACTGTACTTATATAGCGCCTTTATAGTCTTTCTGACTACTCAAAGCGCTTTGGTGTCTGCCTCCCGAACCCAAAGTGGGACCTGATTCCACAGGAGAGGAGCTTGAAAGCTTGATAGGATGATGATATTAAGTTCATAGCCTACATGATTATTGCACGGATATATTCAAGACCAGGACACATCTGCGTGTTCCCCCCAAGTCTGCTAATGTCATGGTTTTGGGTCCTGGGTTTTGTTATTTCCTGTTTTATTTTGAAATGCTCTTTTCTCCTCATACATCTGGTAGTTTTGCTGCTTGTCTTTGTTTGCTCCGCCCTGATTAGTCTCACCTGTGTCTTGTTGTCTCCCTTCACCTGAGTGTATTTAGTCTGTGTGCTTTGCTTGTGTCTTTGTCTTCGTCTGTGTGTTAAGCCGTCCAGTCCTTACCCTATGTGCCTTGTGGATTTGCTGCCTCAGTTTCTGGACTGCCTGCCTGCCTTTTGTTTTTTTTTGGATTATCTTTGCCTGTTCTTTGGATTTATGTTTGCCTGTTGGACTGCTCCTCTGGTTTCGACCACTGCCTGCCTGTTACCTATGTAGCCTTCTGTGTTTATCATTAAATCTTTGAACTGCTCCTGCTCTGTCTTCTAGTCTGTGTTTGGGTCCTATTGCCTCATGTTCCCTGTTTCCCTGCTTAATATATTGTGACAGCTTAACGTGACACATGATGAACAGGTGCAGCTAATCTCTTATGTAATTTTGCGAGGAACTCAAATAGGCTACAGAGTGAACCTCAGAGAAGATGAAAGTAGTGTTATCTTTCAGGTAAATTGAGGGTGTTGATTAGCGGTCTTCTGAAATGGACCTGTGGCTTTCCTACCTGAACCTGATATGCATAGGCCTAAGTAAATTTTCTAAAAACAGACACCCGGTCCAAATGGATCAGAGGACAATCAGACCTGTCAGCAGTGTTAATTTTGACAGCTATTTTAGATTTAGTCTTAGTCCTAGTCTTTAGACAAAAATGCTGATTAGTTTTAGTCACATTTTAGTAATTTTTATCTTTAATAGATTTAGTCTAGTTTTAGTCGATGAAAAATCACTTTCAGTCAGAGTGTTTTCTCTTTATAGTAAATTAATAATTTACCATTAAAATCACATTTGTGCTGAAACTGTTAGTCAATTAATATGCCTACCTGGCCGTAGAGCTAAGAAATCGTACACAAATATCTTAAATAATAAATAAATTGCTGTGTAATCTTAGAAACAACAGTTTGACTAGATAGTAACTGCAATGCATGTTCAGGGCTTCAGGGCAAGTTGCTTGTCCAAATATATAAATAAATAAATAAACTTGCAGGCTATAATTGTTACAAGTGATGACTGACACATTGGGGAACAGGTCTGAAAAGCCAACACAGTTGTTCCCATCCAGTATGTTTCACTTGAACGATAAGACAATACATGATAAAGCATTTCACTTGTCCCGGACAAGTTACAACATTAATTTTCAAGCCCTGCATGTTTCACTCACTAGCTTTGAAGCTAGCAAATTTACGTTAGCTAAGTCATTAACCCAGCCAACGTTAGCCTGGAAGCCAGATTCATTCATTAATTTATTACCGCAAATTAAAAACTTTTTTTGTGAGAAAAACTGGGCTTCCAGCCAGGCTAGAAAAAGGTCGCTTGCTAGCAAATTTGCCACAAGTTGACATAGCTGACTGCCCAGTAACATTGACTGAACATTAGCAAATTTATATGCTTAGTTAACATTAGGATGTACAGTTAAGGACTTCAAGTGTTGGTGTTCAGGTTGGTTGTATTCTTCCCACCTAATTTGTAGCCACAGGGCGTCTCTACATCTCCTGTTACTACAGTGCATTGTGTTTTCCTTTCTGCTAAATTATAAGTAAAGTGTGTCCATAGATCTATTCTTTTATTCCAATGTTGATGTCATTAACTTGCTGTCGGTTTGGGACAGCATCTGCACACATCACATCAATCTGTGTGCGTCAATCAGGGATGCGTTATTCATCGAACAAGGCTGCAGGCCCCGATGGCGTTAGCCCCGGGGTGCTAAAAGCCTGTGCCCCCCAGCTTTGTGGAGTCCTTCAACACGTCTTCAACCTGAGCCTGAGTCTTCAAAGGGTCCCCATTCTGTGGAAGACATCTTGCCTCGTTCCTGTGCCGAAGACGCCACGTCCCAGTGGCTCCAAGGACTACAGACCGGTGGCACTGACCTCCCACATAATGAAGACCCTGGAGAGACTAGTGCTGGAACAGCTGCGGCCCATCGTCAGACCCCTCCTGGACCCCCTTCAGTTTGCCTACCAGCCCCGGCTGGGAGTTGAGGACGCCATCATCTACCTGCTTAACCGCATCCACACCCACCTGGACAGGCCGGCAAGCACGGTGAGGATCATGTTTTTGACTTCTCCAGTGCTTTCAACACCATCCGGCCTGCCCTGCTGGGAGAGAAGCTGGCAGCGATGCAGGTGGACGCCCCCCTTGTGTCCTGGATTGTGGACTACCTGACTGGCAGACCACAGCACGTGCGGCTGCAGCACTGTGTGTCAGACAGCGTGGTCAGCAACACTGGGGCCCCTCAGGGGACTGTCCTCTCTCCTTCCTCTTCACCATCTACACCACGGACTTCAGCCACCACACAGAGTCCTGCCACCTTCAGAAGTTTTCTGATGACTCTGCTGTGGTGGGATGTATCAGCGGTGGTGATGAGACGGAGTACAGGGCTGTGGTGGGTAACTTTGTTTCATGGTGCGAGCAGAACCATCTGCAGCTCAATGCGACAAAGTCAAAGGAGCTGATTGTGGATCTACGGAGGGCCAAGGCACCAGTGACCCCGGTTTCCATCCAGGGGGTCAGTGTGGACATTGTGGAGGACTACAAGTACCTGGGAGTATACTTAGATAACAAACTAGACTGGACCAAGAACACTCAGGCTGTTTACAGGAAGGGCCAGAGCCGCCTCTATTTCCTGAGGAGGCTGAGGTCCTTCAACATCTGCCGGACAATGCTGAAGATGTTCTATGAGTCTGTGGTGGCCAGTGCTATCCTGTATGCTGTTGCATGCTGGGGCAGCAGGTTAAAGGTAGCGGACGCAAACAGACTGAACAAACTGATCCGTAAGGCCAGTAACATTGTGGGGGTGGAGCTGGACTCTCTGGCGGTGGTGTCAGAGAGGAGGATGCTGGCCAAACTACACGCCATCTTGGACAGTGTCTCCCACCCGCTCCATGACGTGCTGGCTAAACAAAGGAGCACCTTCAGCGGAAGACTCATCCCACCAAAGAGCACCACAGAGCGCCACAGGAAGTCATTCCTGCCTGTGGCCATCAAACTATTTAACTCCTCCCTCTAAGGATTAGTCTGTTTGACCCTAGGTCACTAAACTGGTCATTGAGCATTACATCTCCGCCATAATTAATAATAATTGTGTAATATTCTGTTTACTCCTCAAGTGCAATATTAGTTTTCCCTTGTTAGTTTTTCTTATTTATTGTTACGGATATACCTCAATTACTCTCGACAGTACATGCACCTCCTCTTTTACTATTATTTATTACATAATTAGTGACATTGTATTTATACTGTACTTCACCATCTACCAGTAAACCCACTTGGTACTCGACACTTAGTTTATCTTATACTTATACCAACATGTTACTTAATTTATTTCTGACCTGTTTATAGTGTATAATATCGTTTTCTCCTGTGTGCACTGACGTAAAGGCGAGCTACTGTAACAAAGAGTTTCCCTACGGGGATCAATAAAGTATTTCTGATTCTGATTCTGATTCTGATATTTTGACAGACAGACTAGACGTACAATTAAGGGAAAATATGCATTTTGTGAATGTCCTATAGCCCACCACTAACATTTTAGTCCAGTCTCGTCTTGTCACCGAAAACAAAACATACATTTTGTCATAGTTTTCATTAATCAAAGATCTATTTTTAGCTCATCAACGTCTTGTCTTCGTCATGGAAAAAAGGAGATTGACGAACTTACCAATATTTGAGCAAACTCGTTCACATTATCTTTTGAGTGAAGTCATATTAGATAATTCCGATGTGCCCTCCTGGCGGCTACGTCAAATTATTGGCCGACATACATGTGAATATTGCTTAGCTGTTTCAGAACAATGGACTGTGCTGAGAGAGAGTGAGAGAGACTGTGGTGTCATTGCACCCTCAGTGAACCTGAAATAGAGCTACACTTCCTCACCAAATGTGGAAAGTATAAACATCTTAGAGGAGCACATTAAAAAAAAAATTCTAATTAATAACAAAAAGGTTTTCTTAACATATTAGATGAAGAAAAACTACCAGTCCTATAGGGGAGGACTCAAAGAGCTGTGACTTAGCAGCAGTCTATGTTGCTGCCTGCCATAAACTAAGGGACAGTGAGTGACAGTTACCTGACACACGTTGTTGCTGTAATATTTGACGACAGCTTATTTATTTTGTCTTGTTGTATGTTTCTTTGCTGTATATGTTTCTTTGTAATAGTATGTTTTCTAATTAATGTTTAGCTTTTCAATGTCTAAACGCTTGCTTTGGCAAAATGTACAGTGTTATGTCATCCCAGTAAAGGCATTTGAATTTGAGAGGAGACTCAAATGCTGCTTTTGTGATCTTAATTTCATTATATTCAGTTTGAAGCCTAAATTAAATCAAATAAATCAACAGCCAGTAGAATAGATCAATGTTGTAGAGAATGTGGGCAGATAACAGTGAAGAGCGTGAAACCTATCAACAGAATAGTCATTCTTATACATTCTCTCATTGGGCTAACTTCTAGTCAGTGAAATAATGGTGAAATTAAAATATTCCCCATTTTTCTGGGACCCCTGGGGGTCCCCGGACCCCACTTTGAGAACCATGGCTTTAGACAACTCTATTTGGGGGGGATTGCACAGGATATTTCCACATATAATTAATTAGGCTTTTAATTCATGCTAAGCAACTAATTAATATATCACATACTTTTTGGATATAATATATTGCATGCCTAAATGAAAAGAACAAAACAAAAAAAGATCTTTATTTTTGTAGCCTATGTAGGCCTTTGTATTTATTTATTTGTCTTCTAATGTTAAACTGGTATAGATCCTGTACTATTACACTTTTATAGAATGGCCCTTCTATCAGCTTGGCTTTTAGTTTGATATATTTAATTTTACTTCCGTGTCACCTTCTTCATTCTTCAGTTCAAAACAGAAAAAAATGAAAAAAAGGAATTTGCCAAACCAAAATTGGACAGTTTTTTTAACCTGGTTTTCTCGTTTTTCATTTTTGACAACAAATACAGGAAAAACGCTCTGCTTTTATATTGCAGTGTTATGAACTGGCTCAAGCTTCAGACAAAAAGAATGGAGAAACAAAAGGTTTGGAACAAAAGTAAAAAATATTTATTAAAACAAACTGTAAACATAAACAAAGCGATGTGTGAAAAATCAGTGAAGTCAGTAATGTGGGTGGTTGTATGAGTGAAGACTGTTGTGTGCTGAAAACTAACCAAGCAAACCAAACAAACGAAGGGGAGCATGCAGGAGCTGAGAGAGCAAGATTAGATTAGATTAGATTAAATTTTATTGTCATCACACACGTACAAATACAAGGCAACAAAATGCAGTAACATTGCATAAATGCAAAAACTGGAGAGACACTGAGCCTCGCAATATACACGCGCCGCCATCTTGGTCGTCATGACTGAAGAAGGACTGAGCAGGCCAGCTTTAAAGACTTCCCAGCCCAGCAGTCCAGGTGAACCTACTATCTTTTATACCCTCGACTCCTCATGCCCCCTTCTTGAAAGGGGAAGAGAAAAGAGACCAAGCCAGGCAGAGTAAGGGAGTAAGAGAGGTCATCACAGCAGTAAACATGCTAGCAGATTAGCTTGCTAGTGGTAGTGCTAGCTTGGTTTCCACTGTTGGTCACGTGACCATCATCTTGCAGATTGCCTCAAGAGTCTCCATCACAACTGCCTCCATATTTCTGTGCAGTACAAGAAAGTAGCTCTTCATGGACTAGAAAAATACTTTGCTAATAAACATGATCCATGAAGCAATTACATTTCATCCAAAACTTATCTGGCAAAACCATTTAGAGTGTATAAACATATATTCTAGGACACAGGGTTGGAAACCTAACATGCAACTTGGTTTTCTTTTTAGTTCATGTCATTGTTTAGATTTTTCAGAAATGTTTTGGGAAATGAATACAAATACAATACAAAATACAATAATCAAGGATTTCACAGTGTAAGTGATCCTTTCGGATCATTGGTGTTTTTACTCAAAACCCCATACAGGTTCAACATAAATAAATGACAATAATTAAATAATGTCAATCACTGTATGTGTGTGTTTTATTCTTATTTCACCATCACAGATGGCTACGGACTACAGCAGGAGAGATAACAGTGTACAGCACAAAGAAAAAGCAGTATGCTTACACCTCCTTAAAGATGTTGGAGAAATGTATGCAGTTAATCTTCCTCCACTTTGATTTGATTGTGCTCGCTAAATACAAGAGGACTTAATCAAGCTTAAAAATAACAAACAAACAAATAAAAGAGAGGTCCTGGGAGAACTCATTAGAAGCCTTGTCAAACTCCAAGAGACTATATAATTACTTTACCAAAATAAAAATGCAAAGCTATTTCATTTGTATTTGCTGTTCTTTATGAATAACTGCTGAACTAAGGTCATTGAAACTTTTACTTTTATCCCTTTCAAAAGTTTTATTGAGCAGGGGAAACCTAGTGTGTGAGAAGACCCATCTGCCCTGTGACCTGCTCATCTCTGAGCCTCCATTTTGCCTCACTACCTTGAACCCATGAGCACAAAACTAAGCTTATTCTGACAACATCCGTCAATGGGAGCAGAGAAAGGGGAAGATGAAAAACACATGCACTTCCTTCCCTTCATTAAAAGACAGAAAATCAGGCCCTGTTGACAAGAAATTAAACAAGTTGGGCAAATTTCTATAAATAAATCTTTTTTTGTCATTTTAATTACCGGATCAACAGCGGCTCAGATGAACGGCCCAACCATCAATCTTTAATTAATGTCACGCTTTGCGGATTGCAACGATGCTGGGCCTGATTGAAAAATAAGCCCAATGATATTTCTATTAGAGTTTGTTTTATTAATAACGCGTCAGGGTTTTAAAAACATGCCTTAGAGATAGCCAATCACAGGGAGACGATAGACAGAATTTACATTTAACTCTTAAAGGCTCACACTTACACAGATCTGCTTACTTATTTTTCACTTGCATAATTTAGCCTTCCATACCCCCCTGTCTAGTTTGGATTTTCACTGTTTAGTACTAACTGGCTCACATGCAAATGCTAAAATTAAAGCCCCTATAGGATTGTATCGCTTGTACTGTACATTTTCATTTTATTTCTATCCACTTACTTTACCACCAGTTTCTCCTACCATAAAATACTTTTTAGACATCTGGTCAGTGCAAACCCAAATAAGAAATAAAAATCCTCTTGAGTTTACTGGAATATTGTAGTGTCCAGTGATTTAAATAACATTTCAGAGCTGTTTCTACCCTGACAAGAACAGAATGCTGTGAGGAAACAATGCACTGTACTACATAAACATTTTTCCATCATCAGAGAGGTTGCAGGCACAAATCCTCAAAAGGCAGCAGCACAACAACACCTGCAGCCTTATAGCCAGCTGCTGGAGGATAGAAGATGGACACAGAAAAGAAAAAAATAAGAAGTAGGAAGATAGAGAGGGGTGCAAGTGTCCTTAATGCTGACAGAGGAAGTCTGTTCATCTGTTTTTGCCTTGCCATCTCTCTCATCTGGGTTTGGCCTCAGTCTGACTCACTAAGAAAAAAATAATAATTATTTCATTATTTTGTATATTGTTAATAATAAGAAGTAATAAGTTCTGAAAAGTTTTACACGCAATATGATTGTGATATATGGCTTAATCTGCATTATATATGTAGGAAAAAACACCCATGCATTAAAGGGTTAATGCAAAATGCCAATAAAAAATGCATTTGGTTTGGTTTGATCTGGATTCCATTGCAGTTTCCCCTCGGGGATCAATGAAGTATTTCTGATTCTGAGTTCCACATATTTTTCAGGGACTTTTTAGATATGCACAGAAGTATTTTTAAAACAAGCAGAAAACACATGTTAAAACACATTTTATTTCTGGCAAATGTAAACAAATATAAGCATTTTTTTAATCAGGTCTGCATTACATCAGGGACAGTTCACATGTCAAAAATGTTAACCAAGACCTGAGTCTCCTTTGTGCCTTTTTCCTCCTCAAACTTTTACAAGGAAGTTGTGCTCTAGACCTGAATGCTACATGTTTGTGTTGTTGGGCAATCTTTCTTCTATCCCTTCTAAGATGAATGCTAGTGGTTTATTTGTAAGTCATCAATTACTCAAACTTGGCCTCAGCTATCCTACCAGCCCCTTCCATCGGGTGCCACACCTTTCTGTCCCGGGACCACCGCGTGGATAATGACAACCTTCCTCTCCGCCATTAATTTACGAGCATGCTGAGTCATTTTCCATGCCTTATCCCGCATTGCCATTTGATATTTCTGTCTCTTCTGTTTATTTTTTTTTTATTTTTGCTTTCCTTTTCTCCTTTTGAAAGCAGCTAACCGCTGTGTCTGCATGCAACAGCTCATAAATCTTTCACTCTCATGCCTTGTCGCTGTGTTCATTGGAGGATGTGCCAACTGGAGTTGCTGTTGTCACCCAATTTCAGGGGTGTCCAATATCCAAAGATTCGATAATGTGAAAATACCTGAGGGCCGACTGCGCCTCTTGTCATACTTTTGGACCATTACAAATTCACATACAAATGAACTGCATTATAACTATTTTATTTACAGTGCAATAACAATTGTCCTTTGTTCAAATGGCAGTATAGCCAAATATAAGCCACTCAGGTGTGAACAGGTCTCTACAAAACAATTCAGCCTTTCTTTCACATCTCGACAGTCAGATAACACAAGGAAAAAAGCAGTTAGTTGTGTGAGCAGACATTAGTTAGAATGTCTGCTCACACAAATTTATGGAGCTGAACAAGCTCAGCAGCATTTTCTTTTCAAATGATTGGATCTGCCTTTATCCAGCTCCTGGTAAAAGTTCACAAGTGAAAGCTGCTGATGTCGGTCGCCCAACTCATCGTCGCACTGCAGCTCAATGAGCTCCAACTGCAGCTCATGCGTGGCATCATCAGGGTCCATGGAGAAGGGAGAGGAGAAAAGCAAAAAGTCCTTTTCGAAAGCGCTCGTTGAACTCTGCAGAGAGAGATGCAATGGCTGCTGCATACCTCCTCATTTGTGCACAAATATTGTCTTATGGAAAATTATACATGACCTCACACAACTCAGAGAAAAGTGAGATGCTGGGAAAAGGTGTCTTTGGAAAAGTTAGATTTTGGTTCCAAAGGTCTGTGCATGTAGCTGGCTCACCACTGTGTCTTGCCCTTGTAGGCAGATGTTTAGTGCATTCAAATGCTTTGTTATATCAACAAAAAAAAGTCAAATCTGTCAGCCAGACAGGATCCGACAGTTCTTGCATCAGTTGTTTCTTTTCAGCCCCTGAGAGAGAGAAAGTGCTGCAGCGCTAATCCTTCCAGACAGGAAGCAGAAGTACCGCTAAGCGCTGCCTGCTTCCTTTCGGCACCCATGTTAACCAATTGGGCTGTTCAGACAAGACGTGCCGGCTCGCTTTGAGCAGCAATACTTTCAGTGTCTGGTCTATTTTCTCAGCACGCCACAAGATAATCTGGCAAGAAAACACACTGATAATCTATTATAAACGATATAAATAATGTTTTATATGAGATAAATGATGTGATTCAAATAAATTATAAAATATGCATCCCATGCTTGCCAACCCTTTTGATGTTCCTGCCCCTCTCCTCGCTGTAAATAGTATCACTGCTGTTTGTAATTGTGTTTTTTAAATTATGTACTTCCACATATTTGTAAGTTGTGTCTAAACAGAGAGTGAGAGAGACGAGCTTGTTGACCGGCGTGGAGAAATGCGCTTCTGGTGTGAATAGCCAGGCTACTGCTCGAGTGAGAAATGACATATTGCTGTGCTTCCGCCTCCTGTCTGAACCCAGCGTGAGCCATCTCACGTCATTCTTGTTTCAAAACATTATCACATTTCAGACATTTGGTGCCGAGAACTGGTTGGTGAATTATACAGTGGAGTTTAACGGTGTTGCCTCTCTGTTTGTTACATATCAGTGTGGATAATCAACTTCATTCACCAGCCATGGTGGGTGCACCATCGGTAACAATTCCGCTAAGTTTACTCCATGGTAGTTTCATGCCATCAACGGCTGAACAGACAGATAAGTCAGATAAATCCACTCCTCTTGTCTGGCCTTAGAGACTATGGAGGTCAAGCAGCTCTTCTGTTATGTTCATGTCATCATCAACTTTCACTCCCTTTTCCCCCACTCTCTTAATGCCTGACAATATCTCCTGACCATGGTGTTACAAACCAGACAAACATTTCTTCTTCTTTCTTTTCAGCGGAAATTGTTATCCACAATCTTCATCACACAGTCTTTTATAAATTCATCCTCTGTAAAAAGTTTGCCACATTTGGTGATAAAAAATAGCCACATCATAGCTTACTTTGGCAATGTTTTCATTTGACTCTCGAGCCTGCGTGAAGAGCCGCTGCTGGGAGGCTGTCTAGACAAGGATGAGACTAAGGGTCAGGGTACTAGAGTGTAATCATTTGTTCCATTTTAAACCAAAAACGGAAAAACAGAGCCGTTTTTTTGTTTTTGTTGTCTGAATCAAAAACGAAAAATGAGAAAACCAATTTCAAATAACAAAATTTTGAAATCAGAGACAGTTGTGCCCACATCTTTACAGAGACCTGCTCCATCAACATCAAGCACTCAACGGGTGGATCATGTTCCGAGTTGACAGAGCGCAAGATGAGGGGAGGAGGACTGTTTTTACATTGATGATGCTTGGTGCTCAAAAACAGGCAAAGTGGATGTCCCAAATATCCAACTTTTTATGTGAAGATGAAAACCATATTCAATTCAATTCACTTTTATTTATATAGAGCCAATTCATAACAGAAGTTAACTCATTGCACTTTTCTTATAGAGCAGGTCTAGACCGAACTCTTTGTAATATTATTTACAGAGACTCAACAAATCCCACCATGAGCAAGCACTTGGCGACAGTGGCAAGGAAAAACTTATTTTAAGAGGCAGAAACCTAGGCTCTGGATGGGCGGCCATCTGCCTTGACCGGTTGGATTGAGAGAGAGAGAGAGAGAGAGAGAGAGAGAGAGAACAGGAGGAAAGAGAACAGTAGTACAATGCAAATTCCACATAGATATTTAAAATAATAGTAATGGTAATGGTAGAGATTATAATAATAATACTAATAGTAATAATTGTTGAGCAAGAACATTTTGGGGGGCAGTAGGTGGCAATCGTAGATTCAAACTCTGCAGCTCCAGAGGCCGAAATACCTGCAAAAAGGGACAGAAAGAGAGAGGAGAGAGACGAGAAAGCACAAAACTACGGGAGAACTGTCCTTTATGCATTTTTTTACAGACAAACAAGTGTTTGTTTCCATGATTTTCACTGTGATGGAATGCTTTGTTTGCTTTTGAGAGGCAGTATGGATGTGAGAGTGATTGCGAGTGTTAAGAGCACATACTGTAGCAGCACTTTGCATAAGCTATTTTCCTCTTCATCTGACTGTTATTTTGGTTCCTAATGAAATTACACACAAATCGCCCAAAGTGCTGACAACACAAGCTTAAGGCCAGAAAGCCAATCCTCTCAGGGCTCCATTTAGATAGCAGCTAAAGGGCGTGCTCTCAAATAGATCTGATTCTGTTGTCTTTTACCAGTTCCATTGCTGCCTGTCGTGGCTGCTGTCTGGAAATATCTGAAAAAAAAAAAAAAACATCACCCAAAAAACAGAAAGAAAACACCAGTGAGTTAATCTAAATATAAGCCCTGGACAAAGACTGGGGAGAAAAAGAGAAAAAGAATGAAATGCAGAAACAGAGGAGTGGAGAAATGCTCAACATCAACACACTGGTAAACTTCTTTGCATCTCGTACCATAGTCGTGGCTATATTTCCCTCCCAAAATGACACTTTAATTAAACAAATTACTGCGCCTCGGGAGAAGGACCTTCAGGAGTGCGATAAGGCCGGGGGGAGATAAAAGCCTTATAGGCAGTGTTTATCACAGACGCGGGGGTTTAAACCTTTAATAGGTAATGCCCAGATAAGTAAGCCTTTGTGGTGTTACTGGTGCAGAGATATTTTACACAGAGGAGCTTACCAAAGAGAGGGGGAAAAAGAACCAACGACTTAAAGAGTCTGATTAAGAATGGCAAAGAAAAGGAGGACACCAAAAAGCGTCCCTTCACTAAACTCTACTCTTTTATTTATACACATATTTCAGTATGCAAAGACCCTACTGAGATTGAGCTCTTACAGTCTTTTCTCTGGGTTTAACCTTGGCTAGGATCTGCATATAGGCTTTTTTTTATTTTTAACAAAAGTTCCATACCAATTTTCATGGATTAACATGAGTGCAAACATTTAATGGCGTGCATCCTGGTAGTAGATGTTACCTGTAATATATACACAGACAGCAATGAAGCAAGAGCCAGTGCTCAAAGAAGAAACTTTTAGTCCCTGATAACAAAGTGTCCATTTCGTAATGGTGACTAGGAAAAGGTGTCTTTTTATGAGCCGGTGGCCCAAACCAAAAGGACATCAAAAAGGGGTTAGACAGGTATTTCTCTTTTGTCAGAACAGTTTAAGCCTCAGACAGTGAGGAGCAAAATCTATAAACATTTAGACATTTTCACAGTGCCGGCATTTCCTCTCATAAGCTCTTCTCTTTTGAAAGTGATATAGCTGCATATTTCATTAATTTCTGCATGATTATAGGCTGAAAGTACAGCACATGTCTCTCTGCAAATATTTATCTCTATTATAATCTGTATTTTCATGTGTTGAGTATTTGCAATGTCTACAAGAGATCGACAGGCGGACATTGCTTCACAAAGCTTTTGTCCAGTGTGAATGATACAAGTCAATACAGGTGATGGATTCTGCATTTATACATGTAGGAATGACACATTTATTGCATGAAATAGATTTCTGTACAACATAGAGGTACTGTATTTTAAAAATTCAAGGATTTACTGTTTTGTTTATGTCTTGTCCCAGGGGAAAAAATGACTTTATGAACTGGATACAGTGTAGGTTGGACTGTAGTATATGTATATGTAAATAAGTGATAAGACATAGCAAAACAGGCTAATTTGTGACTGATTATTACTTTCTAGCACAGCATTATAAAAGTTTTAGTCCACTTTCTTTTTAAACTTAAACAAAAACAACTGCAATCAAAGTAGTTACATCACTTCCAATAAACAGGAGAGACAGCAGAGGAACAGGCACAGAGGTGGTGATGATGCCAGTGTCATTTGACATTGCTGTAACTGAAGCCAGGATCAACTGCAGGCTCAGAGAAAGAGTTCCTGCTGGCTGTAAAAACTGTCTGAACACACTACATGTGTTTTGGGTTTGAGGAGCATGTGGTAGGGTTACGCTACAAGACACCATTAACCTGACTCTGTGTGTCAGAAAGAAAGAAAGAAAGAAAGACAGAAACAAAAAAAACAAAGCGATAAAGAAAAGAAAAAGAGAGTGTCACTCACTGCAGTTGGTGCCTTAACCTCCCTGACACACACAGCAAACATACACCATCGCAACCACACCAAAGAGCTCTGCAGTAAGTTAACAGCCCCCCGGAGGGAGGGGAAGAGTGTTGCAGACTGTAAGATCACTTCCTGTACATATCCCAGCCTCCCCCCACCACCTCTATGTGTGTGTGTGTGTGTGTGTGTGTGTGTGTGTGTGTGTGTGTGTGTGAGAGAGAGAGAGAGAGAGAGAGAGGACGCCTATACTGCCCAGAATCCATCCCCATCTTCTCTAGGGACTGGCTGTGGACCACCATGGAGCATGTTCAAAGACCACTGGTGGTTATGGGAAATTATCTCTCTCTGTAAATGTTTTTTCTTTATTCCCCCCTTTGCTCCTTTTGCTTCAAAGGACATGCTTCACTCGCTTTATGCTGAGGGAATCGGGATGTGCAGGACTGATAGTGCACCAAAATGAGTTAAATGCAACAGCTGCATAAACTGTAGTGCACCTCTCCCGCTATGCTCATTTTCATTTTAGCACAAATCATTTACATTACAATCATGAGTAGTGTTGCTTTGTTTTTCCCTCACTGGGGGTGTCCTCTCTGAGCATTTTGATGAATAGAACAAATTTATCATCAAATGCTCTCCTCCGATCACACATCCATTATTTAGAAGATAAAAGCAGCATGGAAAGAAGAGGGGCTCGGTTTGTCAATGGCAGCCCTGGGCACAGACAGCTCTCTGCCTGTCACATACCTGCCGCTGCCACTTCCCTTTAGCATAAGCAAGCGTGAAATGTTTACACATTTCTGAGGTAGAGCATGGAATGGGAGCTGGCACGAGCTGCATAGGAGGTACGCCGATGTGACAGATATATAAAACAGGGTGAAAGAGAGAAAGGCAGAGGATGAGAGAGGAGGACACAGAACGTGAGAGTGTGTGTTTTTGTGGATGTGTGTGTATTAGATAGTGAAAGAGCAACTGCCACTTGCCACTGTGCCAGTTCTGTAGATGAGGTGAATCTTCAGTGTGGGATAAATCCAACCTGATGCACCCATCCTTGTGCCTTCAAAGCGTGCAGGCATTGCCACGCTGTTCACGTCACAGGACAGGCACACATTAGCTGTCAAACTCCTCTTTCATCTCACAACTTCAAAGAGGCCCATTGATTACTCTAAGTGGCTATTACCAAACATCCGAGCCTGCCGCCTCAGTCAAAGGCAACCACTGACAAAGAGGAAGGCAAAACATCATGAGGTTGAATTTGAAGCGGATGGAAAGGACAGCAACCCACAGACAGACTGAAAGACAGCAGATCTGGGCGACAGAGAATAAAAAGGAGACAGCATCAAAGAGGAGAAAACATCACTCGCAAAAACAACAGCAAACTATAAAAATGACAAGCACTTATATATGTACAAACAAGGCACTCTTGTCCAACGTGTGGTAGAACAGTGATGTGAATATGGGATCCCCTGAGAATCTCCCCCATGATAGCACAAGACAACGGAACAGAGCCAAGCCGCAGTCTGCTGACAGATTTACACAGCATCTGAATCTTAGAGATGGAGAGAGATGGAGAGTAAGAGATTCAGACAGACACAGACAGGATTAGGGAGAAGCAAGGCTCTATTCACAGATCCAAAGCACTCCTCACTGTCCGCTGTTGTACTGATGTGCTACATTTTTCTCTGTTCTACTCATACAATACACATAAAAAACAATCCTGTCCTGAACAGACAGGGAATGCAATGTAAACTTGTATACAGGGTCCAGAATAACACAAGGCAGAAGGTTTTTAGAAGGCTGATACAGATTTTGTGGAATGAAGCTGCCAGTTATTTATGCTTTGTGAAACTCAAATTTGTGAATTATTAATTAATTCAAAAAAAATATTAAGCCAAAAAACAAACAAACAAAAAAAAACCCTCATAACTTCAATTTGGAAGTTCAATGACGTTATGTGACAAAAACTGTCCCTTGAAGCCCAAGATGTTACAAATATTTATGAATAATTTTGTAATGTCCAAAAAACCTTTTTCACAGCATCTGTTTTGACATGTCACAACAGAAAAAGCACAGGTGTAATTGAGAAATAAGAAAAGGGGATGAAGACAAGTTGAGTAGTAATTAGTGTGTTAGGTGGTAAAACAGAGGCTAGAGATAGTAGGGGGTAAGACCACAGCTTGGAAAGTGGGAGACCAGGATCAAATCCCTGTTGAATAAGTAAATTCGCCCATTGATGGCACCACTGCAACACTGGACGGATGCAACATACGTGATCAGGCCATGTTCTGCTTTAATTATATTCCCTACTGTAAATGTGTCACTTCACTTTGTGATGTAGAGTGATGGTGGGGTAGGCACATACTGGAGTTACATTCCGGTATCATCCAGCCTTGTCTCATTACTGAATAGGTGACAACTCCTATGTAATCGCAGTGTTTACCTTTGATTCACTGTGATAGAGTGGTGATCGCAGTCGGAGGGTTTGTGGTGGAGATGGCTTTGCTAGATGTATGTTTGTCACAGTCTGTCTCTCTGTCCCTCCTCTCCAGTCACCTTCCTAATTCGCCTCATTGCCTCATTGTCCATCCATCCACCAGATGCCGTTGGACTTTTCCTCTATTCCCCATCACCTGACTGCCCCACCAATCATGCCCCACACCTATTCGCACTTCACTCATCAGCTCTGCAGGTGCCTGGCCTTTCCCGCCTACTTCCTCAGCAGTGTCTTCAAAGCCTCTGTTGGAAAAATTGCTACCTGGGTGAGCAAAGGACTTTACTCCTGCATCCCAGCCTGCTAACCTCCAGCCTGCTAGTCACCAGCCTTCACCTCGGCCTGCTAACCATCAGACCTTGGCCAACAAGCCTAAAGCCTTCACCTTGCCACCTGCCTGCCCTGAGCTGGCTATCCTGCCTCCCCTGTATTCTATGAGCATTCAATTGACAAGTTGACATCCAGCGGTCATCTTTTGAACGGACTCGCCTTGGTATTTTCAGGGGGTACCCTAGAGTCCCCAAAAGAAGGCTGATGGCTCTCTCAGTAGTTCAGTGCCAGTGAGTTCAGTGTTCAGTGAGTCTCAGCTACCCAACACCACGGAACCCCAGTCAGCTGTCCTTGCCGACTTCCTGCCTGAACCCCAGTCAGCTGCCCCTGACGACATCGGTCTTGCCCTCCGCCTCAGGTATCCTGCTCTGCCTCTGCCCTGTAAACAGCAAACAGTTTGCTCAATACATCTGCAAACTGAAACATCAGGTTAGCCCAATACAAAGCTGAATGACTCATTCTGTGGGGATGCATTGTACCCTTATGGGTGTGATGATGTCAATGATCACAATGATGACAGTGATGATAACAGTAATCATGATAATTTTACACTAAAACATTCCTAGTCCTGTCTCTTCCATGAGTGAAGTGAATCCCAAGCAGCTTCAGGGCTGTTTCTGTAACTCACCCTGACCTATGACCTCCCTGTAGAGGAAAAAATCTGTTATAGAGATACATCAGGTTTCACGTTATGATTATTATTGCAAACTGTGCTGATAAAAAGTATGTATCTATATACCATACATTTGCTATTGACCCTATTTGCTTACAGCTGTAGCAAATAACATTATTTGAAATGTTAATTTTTTCAAATGTATCTATACAGTGTGCACTGTGCTGGGTATTTTAGGCTACAAAAACAAAACAAAACACATAACTGTGGGATGTATGTGTGCAGATATATCTGCATTTGAGTGATAACATTTAGAAATGCCAACAAACTGTTTGATGTCCGATGTCAACCCAAAGCTACAGCTGTAAAAATATTGTGTGTAAAATATGTATTCCAGTCATCTATTTAATTTATCACTACAAAATAACTACTAATACTACAAAAACTTAGAATTGATTTGGAGAAACTGCTGCTTAGCACCACAAAATGCCAATATCCCACATTACAAACAACCTTTGCCAAGCCCATTTACTGCTGTGGTTTTGTATTGACTTCTGGCTCAAATGTGTACTGCATATACTCTTTTTGTTGAGTTAATAATTCCAGTCATCGTGGCCAACATATTTAGTTAATTTTATGATACCACTGGCACATTGGTCATGCAGGTGTAATAACAGATTCTCCTAAGAGGAAATTGATGTTTCTGCCTGGAAGGTGCAGGAATGGATATATAACACCCAAAGTAAACTGCCAGGAGCAGAAATTCCCTCTTTAAGTTAAATTCACAGTTGTGCAAATATCAATATCCTTGTCACCGTGTTCTGTTGTTATGATTCAAACTGCAGTGTGATCACATGCTTTAGGATTTTAATTTGTTGATTGCCTTCATTTTGTGTGACTTTGATGATTAAAAAGGTTAATCAAGGAGTCAGTGCTGACTATGTGTAAAAATACAGAATGATTTTACTATCACTAATATTGAAAATGCATTAAACAAAGGTGCTATAGTGTAAGTAATCTATACTCATTGACAAGAAAAATACACCCTGTTAGAATGTGTTAAAAAGTGGTCCAACACTGGACCAGGATTTTTTGTGGTTAATGATTGTATTTGATAGCAGAAGTCCCAAATAATCACCAGCCAACAATTACACAACTTCAATCTTATCTTCTTATCGATCAAATCAGTTGACATTGCTGCACTATCACATATTTATCTCAGCTATTGGCCTTTTTCCCATTGCAATTCAAAATACAATTTCTTATTCCTGAAACATCTGTTGGGAAGATGCTGGTGTAAAACAACACTAAAGGGGGTTTACAGAATTTTAGTTAAAAGCATAAAAAGAGCACATAATCCATGCACCTGCGATAAGATATGCTCCGCAGAGGAACAAGTGTGATGTTTCTAGCCAAATGTGTACTGTGCCGTCTGATTTGTACTAACAATCTGCTCCACCCCCATTGAGTGATGTCATGACAACACATAAAATTACCAAACTGATACAAGAAGCAATTGACTTGACACCAATAAAATTCCACTTTGCCAGTGCAAAGTCAGTGCAAAGTCATGGCATCCATGCCAGCATAAAATTTGAGCATGAAATCAGTTTTTCACCAACACTTTTTTCATCAGTTTTCATTCACTTTTTATTTGTGTGTCTTATTTCATGGACAGCCTCATACCAGCCATCACAACTTGTCACTTCCTCATGTGTGCTGGTTTGATGATGTCACATCTACAGGCCTATGGCAAGGAAACAATGGTAATGATGGAAAGTAATTTAGTGTGTGTGTAAGTGTACAGAATGTGCAGCAACCCATCACAACATTATGTGTGTGTACTGGTCATCAGAGGGACATTTGGTGAACAACAGCGTGTGTGTGTGTGTGTGTGCACGTGTGTCAGACATCTGTGGCAGAAAGGAAAAACTGATTTATCTGTCGTCATTAAACTGGTGCTATTATTACTGTGCCCTGCTCTCCTATTTCAGCACAGCAAAGCCTGCTGCACAACACACACAGACACCTTACTGTACACCCCTACACCTGAAAAGCCATGAGCACTGCTTGTGGAACAAACAAACTTATGAAAAAGGAGCCACCTATAACATGTAGATGTATTTTTAGTAAATACAGTGGTAGCACTTAAAAGTGTCCAACTTTTCCACTGCGGTTTGGTTGCAGGTCCCCTGTGTGGTTTCTGTTTACAGTTTTATGTTAAAGTGATCGTTTTAAGGATCAGCGCGTGATCTTCAGTCCACGAGTAATCTGAACTCACACACTTCATCATCTCTTCTTCCATAGTTATCGAATTATTACTAACATTTTTACATCTTTGTTTATACACAAAGCCATGTGTGTAAAACCAAAACATCTGTTCGCAAAGTCAGAGCTTACCTTGATTCCCTCTCTTTAACCATTTATCAATGGTAATTAAAGTGTGTGTTAATATTTAATGGTGCGCTGTTTGGCACACCTGCCTGGAAACAGTCCACTCATAGTCTCCAACATGCCTGGATATGCGACTCTGGTGTCATGTAACTGGTTCAATTAAAATGTATACATATCTGGCTATAACATCATCTGACATAATGTTTATATTTATTATGTGGAATCAGGGGTGGGATATAGGCAAATTAATAAATTGAAGCTCTGTGGTTCTGCTCCTCCTGTGCGTATTTAAAAAGCCTTTAAAGTCCAATGAATAAAACAAGTCCACATGCAAATTATCAGTCTTTATTAAAGACTTCAGCAGTCCTTTTATAATTAAACAAATACAAAATAGGGTTGAAGAAGCAGACAAGGTAAGCTAAATCCATGTGTTTGTCAAAGATTTAAGTAATTAATGAAGGCATCCATGCTGCCAGCTGTGCATAAAGTGCACTGGATCCGCTGCCAATGAGTTGGTTGGAGCAAAAGGAAACACAGGTGAACATTATTCATTGAAAACATTGAGGGTTCTGTCTGGAGATAAGAAGACAACTCATCTCTAACTTTATCTGTGCTCACTCATTTTAAATTTACATATAGTGAATCACATAGCTGTTGTCATTAACCTGTATTTATGGTGATTTTGTCAGGCAAACTCCAGATTGATTTGCAGAAGCACAGCAGCAAGCTGTAAGCAACTATTGTGGGATTGATCCTGAGGTGCTTGATAAATTCTGTACGGGCCAGGAATATTTATTTTTATGTAGATGTTTTTTGCGGTAACACTTTATTTGAAGGTATAAGACATGACACCATCATAACCATAACATGACACGTGTCATGAACATGAAGGAGTCTTTATGAAGGTTTATGACTGTTGTCACAATTATAATTGTCTCATAACAGTCATTGTAAAAACCAAGCACATATGACAGTATAATGTAATGTCAAAACATAAAGCTAAAGAGATTCTTTAAGTTTGATAATTAGGTCTGCTATGGCATGTATATGACGGGTTATGTTTTCTTGGCTATTGTCAAGTTGTCATGACAAAGACTTGTCTTGGTTAATGTCAAGTTGTCATAACAAAGACATCTCAAACAATGTCAACTTTGCATTAAAAGTGACATAACTGACCGAATGACACTAAATAACAACATTCATAAACCTTCATAAAGACTCCTTCATGTTCATGACAGGTGTCATGTCATGGTTATGATGGTGTCATGTCAAATACAGTGTTACCTTTTTTGCTAACCTCTAGTGTAGGCTATATATTGCAGTGAGTTGGAATGTATTACACGAAATAGGATTCCTTTTACAGTCATGTATTTAACGTTGTCATAAATAAAATGCTTAAAATGTGCTGTCTTCCATTTTCAGCATCAGTCCAGGTCTAGGCATCCCCACTACCTGGGAGGGTCCCACTAATGGGACATTGGTGGAACAATGGGACACGTATAGGTCAGCACTACCTGCCTCGACATCCACATAAACTGGTTAAATCTACAAAATGAGGCTGCTTATGTGTCAAAATAACGTTTTCAGGTTGTTTTTGTGATCTAACCTCCTTTTTTTGACATGAGAGATATAATGAGAGATATTCTATATTTAGGACATTTAAACAGGCCATACTGATTTTAACTGAGCGTTGAACTAAGCTATCAATCATAGCCTGGAGTGACCAGGCACCAATTCAACAAATGCAACAGCACAGTACCTGTCAAATTGACAGGACAGTCAAATACAGTAACACACACAATCAAAGTGACAAATAAGCAAATAAATAAGCTTTATTTTTTGCATGTAGCCTAGAGATTTTAACCTCTTGTGCTTTGCAAGCTGTACAATATATGTTTTATAGATTGGTGATGCAAAAGCATATAACCATGTTAACCACGATCATGGGCCTTTTTCTGTAATTCACAGTATTTTAAAACATATAGGCAACTTGATGGTGCCGACAGTGTACTGTACAATCTCAAAGAATGACATCACATCCCAAGCCACAGTGCTGTAGTCTTTACCTGTGCAAAGCTGAATGTAAGTTCAATGCCCCCTACTGATATTACACTGCAATACATGCAGTCAGGCATTTTGCAAATTAATGTTGCCCACAGTGAAAATATTTTAACATAAATATTCTTGAATGCACTATGTGTTGTGCATAAATACTGTATTCCCTGTCGTCAAAACTGGCCTCAGTTGATCTCGGAGGCTGTGTTCGGTCCCGTTCTGGCCGTGTTCACTGGGAGGCTGATGAGTCCGATTCCACTGCCCGCTCACCCTGCTCCGGTTCTGGTGCCCATTCTGTCGCCGCTCCCTGCCAGCATTCCCTGCTGGTCCCTCCCCACCCTGGGCCTGAAAACCTCCTCCTCCTGGCGATCCAAAGCTCATGTGCTAGAGGTGTAAGCACCAATATATAGGACCTATAGCTAATAGGACCACTAGCTGCACGGCAAACTGACCTAACTGAGCTAACTAACTAATGGCAGCTACAGTTAGGAGCAGTTTGTGGTTACTTTAGCAACAAGTAAAGCCATCTGTCCATCAGGAAACTAATCACTAAATCACAGAGAGTTGAAGCAGAGCAGCCGGAGGACATCAGAGGGAAAACCAGAAAATATTTTCTCCAAATATTTTCTCACGAAAACTTGAAAGGAAAGGCGTTCCAACAATCTGGAAGAATCTCGTTTAGTCTGGCAAGATAGTCTTAAAACATTACAGCCCTCTGTAATGCCAGAGCAGCCTACTACTCATCATTAATAGAGGAAAAAAGTATTCATGTATTCCTATAGCCCTCAGTGGTAATAACTTCATGAAGAAAATATTAATCACGTCCTGCCCTCAACCTGAACTGATTTATCTTCAAACACAGGAACGTTAGAAACAGCTGTAAAACCTGATATATATTGTGACTGCTTTTCTGACCTTCTTCAACTAACTTTAATGATTTCTTCATCTAAGCCACCAATTTGTTCCTGACCCCACTCCAGCTAGGCTGCTTAAAGAAGTTGTATCCTTAGTTAGCACTTCTTTACTGGATATGATCAGTCTGTCTTTATTTACAGGCTATGTCCCACAGTCTTTTAAAATAGCTGTAATTAAACCGCTTCTTAAAAAGCCTACTGTTGATCCAGGGGTTTTAGCCAACTATAGACCTATATCTAACCTTCCCTTTCTCTCTAAGATCCTTGAGAAAGCAGTTGTGTGACTTTCTAAATAACAATAGTTTATTTGTGGATTTTCAGTCAGGATTTAGAGTGCATCATAGCACAGAGACAGCATTGGTAAAAATTACAAATGACCTTTTAATCTGTACTTGTCTTATTAGATCTTAGGGCTGCATTCGACACCATTGACCATCACATCCTATTATAGAGACTGGAACATTTAATTGGCATTAAAGGAACCGCACTAAGCTGGTTTAAGTCCTATCTATCAGATCGATCACACTTTCTACATGTTAAGTACATGTACATGGTGAGTCCTCTGTGCATGCCAAAGTTAGCCACGGAGTTCCACATAGTTCTGTGTTTGGACCGATTCTATTCACCTCATATATGCTTCCGTTAGGCAATATTATTAGCATAAACTTTCATTGTTATGCGGCTGTTACCCAATTATATCTATTGATCAAGTCAGATGAAACTAATCAGTTAGCTAAACTATGCTATATTAAACTCTGACAAAACTGAAGTTATTGTACTTGGCCCCAAACACCTCCGAGACACAAAAGATATACAGTAGTTACTCTAGATGGCATTGGCCTGGCGTCCAGTACCACCGTGAGGAATGTCTGTTATCGTTGATCAGGATTTATCCTTTAACTCCCACATGAAACACACTTCAAGGACTGCCTTCTTTCATCTACGTAACATTGCAAAATCAGGCATATCCTATCTCAAAATGATGCCGAAAAACTAGTGCATGCATTTGTTACTTCTAGGTTGGACTATTGCAATTCCTTATTATCAGGCTGCCCGAATAAGTCCCTTAAGGCTCTCCAGTTGATCCAGAATGCTGCAGCACGTGCACTGACAAGAACTAGGAAAATAGATCACATTTCTCCAATATTAGCTTCCAGAATGCTGCGGCACGTGTACTGATAAGAACTAGGAAAAGATATCACATTTCTCCAATATTAGCTTCTCTGCACTGGCTCCCTGTAAAATCCAGAATAGAATTTAAAATCCTTCTCCTCACCTACAAAGCTTTTAATGGTCAGGCACCATCGTATCTTAAAGAGCTCATAATACCTTACTTCTGCATTAGAACACCATGCTCCCACAATGCAGGGTTACTTGTGGGTCCTAGAGTCTCCAAAAGTAGAATGGGAGTCAGAGCCTTCAGTTATCAAGCTCCTCTCCTGTGGAATCAGGTCCCAGTTTGGGTTCAGGAGGCAGACACGGGAGGAGACTTCCCATGATGCACCTCTTTCCTCTCTCCTTCTCTCCCTCTCCATCACCATCTCCACATTTAAGAGTAGGCTTAAAACTTTCCTCTTTTTCTCCTTAACCATCCCTTAGTTATGCTGCTATAGGCCTAGACTGCCGGGAGACTTCCCATGATGCACCTCTTTCTTCTCTCCTGCTCTCCCTCAACTCTACATCTCCCCTCTCCCGTAGTTTTGTGCTTTCTCGTCTCTCTCCTCTATTACTATCATTATTATTCCCAGCACTATCATTCCTATTATTATTACTATATTAATATTAATGTTACCACTAACATTACATTAATTCAACCGGCAGCGGCGGATGGCCACCCACCCTGAGTCTGGTTCTGCCCAAGGTTTCTGCCTCTTAAAATAAAATTTTCCTTGCCATTGTCTCCAAGTGCTTGCTCGTGGTGGGATTTGTTGGGTCTTGATAAATAATATTATAAAGAGTACGGTCTAGACCTGGTATTTAAGAAAAGTGCAATGAGAAAACTTCTGTTATGAATTGGTGCTATATAAATAAAACTGAATTTAATTGAAGTTCTTACATGTCCCCTTTCAGTGTTGTCAGCACCACAAACAAATGTCAGATGCAAACATCTCAGCACCTAGCAAATAAAATCTAAACTATGTGCACAGCTAAATACCATGAGGGGTAAGTGAGAAAGTATGTCCTTTTGTAATTTTGGATTCTACACCTCAAATTAGGCCTGTGATGATAACCGTATGACCGCAATACTGCAACCTTGTAATGCCTACTGCGGGATTGAGCTCATTACCATCATCACCACAACTTTCTTTTTTTATTATTTTGTTTTTGCAGGTGAAAGTTACAGGAGTGCATATAGTGTGTGATATGAAATATAATAAACAGAATAATCATCATTTAGCTATCATTAATTATTTATTTATTCATTTCATTTTTATTAATTATATCTATGCTTGAGTACTTGTGATATCTACAGGTAATGTTCATGAATATATAATGTAAGAAGAAGCACGAAGTAAACAGTTGGAGTTAGATTTTAATTGCAAGTGCTTACGTGATAATGCCCATACAGTTGACGCTGGCCGGTTGACATTATTCAATTCAAAAATGGCCACAAATCTAGTTCCTAAGCCAAATGTTATGTCACCTTTTTGGGCACATTTTGGCTTTGAGTCAGCCGACAAGGGGCAGCCAGCGAATTTAGACGAGGCAATATACCGCATTTGTAGGAAAAAAGTATCTGTCTCGCGAGGAAATACTAATCTAAGATCACATCTTAGCAGTAACCATCCTGCGGTGTTTGCCGGACTTGGCAGCAGCACACCTGCCTCAGGAGGAGGTACAACCTTAGGCAAGCAGCAACAGTTGGGATTCTCCGAGACATTTGTGAGAATAGCGAAGTACTGACATTGAGCTCAACCTGCCCTGACATTGATTAGTTCTGATGAGTTGTGCTAAACTTCGATTCCTCTTTCTTTAGACATTGTTTTTCCATTTTTATAAGAGAGGAGTAACTGGGTAGGCTAAGCCTATATGTTAGTGAGTCAATCCAAATGTGCTTACATGCATGTTGTTATTCTATTATAACAGTAATATAACAAACAACTGTGTTAGCGAGTTTGTGACATTGTGAGTTGTAGCCTAATAGGACCGCAGAGGGAGAGGATCAGACAAGCAACAGGGCAAAGAGAAAAGTGAACTCAGCATAGCACCATGCAGCCCAGTACCTCGACAGCTGGAGAATAAGAAGGAGCAAGTGCGCCACCTCCTCCTCCCAAAAAAATGTATCTTGCAGACCTGCTTGAAAAAAGAAACGAACAGACCTCCACTCCGGTCCCCAAGAGAATCCATGTGAACATTGAACTCACGAGGTATTTGCAGGGGGAAGCCCTCGATTCACACTCAGATCCGCTTGCCCGGTGGTGGGACAATCAGGCTCGATTCCCTCTTCTGTCGAAGGTTGCCAGAAAATACATGACCATATGCGCTGCGAGCACTCCCTCAGAGCGTATATTCAGTGTGGCTGGCAATATTGTCACTTCATTGAGATCCTCCCTTAAACCGGACAAAGTGAACATGTTGTTTTTCCTGGCAAGAAAAATGAAGACCTAAAAATAAACCAGCAGGATATGCCGATTCACTTTAGCGGCCCAGTGAGTAGTTATATAGCAGTTATTGTTGTTGATGACTCATAGGCTAGCCTACTCACCTACAATTACTTATTTTTGTTACTGACTTATGGGCTATAACCGACAGTGACTCAATATATATGTTCCCTTTTTTTGTTGCACTTTGAAAAAGCCAAATCAGGCTATAGGATGGGATAGTGTGTAGCTCAGCTGGTTATGCTACCACGCTATATGGGTCGTTTGAGATGTGTGTGTAAGTATTTATGTACGTATAAAGGTGTATGGGTTAGTGTAGAAGAAGGAGAAAGAAAGCACACAGAGGAAGGCACAAGAAATCTCAAATGAAAAGCATAATAGCTATCCCTTTATCACACAGGAACCTGGCAGCAAACTTTCATTCAACCGCTGTGTTACTGGACTTTGGTCTGATAAAGCACAGTTACTAGCTTCCACAGTGGCTAAAATAACACAGTTAAATGGTCGAACAGCGTGGTACCGATACACAATGGAACGTGCTAAGCACACAGCAAAACAGGACACGGTGGTCCGTTACTTCTCACAATAAGCAAAGCACAATTCACAACAATGAAACTTAGATGAAATAACATACAGTTATAAAATCTATCTCTGCCCAGACACAAGCCTCTTACTTGAGATCGCTCTTGGTTAGTGGTGCCCAATGAAATCCTCTCAGGCTTGGAGTCCACGGGTCCACGGTGAGTGGCAGCAAGGGAGCAGCAGTCGACTTTCAGTGGGGAGAGAGAGAGACTCAGGAGCGGTCTTTCTCCCCAAGAAGAAGCGTTAAAACCTGAATCTTCCTTCTGCAGGTACGGGATCGTTATGGGGAATAACGATCAGGATCCAAAAGTGTTTCAGCAAACACAAAGCAGTCTGCTGCTCGTCCAGCGAGTTGAGACTTTCCCTTGGGAGTTTAAGGTCACATGAGTGTCTCCTGAAGTTACCATGGCAACAATGGAACGTGAAGCGTAGTGCGCTCAGCTTTATGGAGATAATGACATCATAGCTCTGCGCCGAGATTCCCTGCGCTGTGGCTGGTGTCTCGTCCAGTAGAAATTAAGTGTTTGGATTCAAGTTGAAATATCGTGTCTAGGCGTGAATTAACGGCTGTTGGAAACTTGCCGCCATTTCATTGTCTGGCCTCTGTTTCCTATTCTATTCTATTTCTATTCTATTTCCCAACTAGGCCGCTGTCTTTTGTTCTCCACACGTGTGAGGCCCAACAATAATTATTTATTTGAGACTTTGTTTGATTTGTTGTTCATGTTCATTTTCAAGCTGCCTGTGTTCTTTTCTTGTTTTTACTGACAGCATTAGGCTATTATATTTTTATTATTATTATAGCTGTAATGTTGCCTAAAGCATATCATTTGCTGTTTGAAGAATACAAATTATTTATTCAAGACTGTTTTATTACTTGTCCATGTTCATTTATAAGCTACATGAGTTCTTGACCTTTTGTTTAGTTATTAAAGCAATAAACACCTTTGTACACAGTTCATCCTATGTTGTTGGTACATGTTTTTAAATAGCATAAATGGACCACCAAACCGCGGGGATACATTGCTTTTTTACCACAGTCACAGCCCTACCTCAAATAGCCTCATAGATGTGAGAAACAGCAAAGCGTCTTCACTCTGTAGGATTTCCCTCATCTTACTATCATTGTAAGATCCATTTGTGTTGACATGAAAAGAAAACACACACACACACACACACACACACACACACAGACACACACAAAGAATGCATCTGTGTGTATCCACACATTCTCACTTCTGCTTCCCAAACCCAGATCATAACTGCTTTCTTTCAGACATTCTGTATATGTTGTATATGGCAGATCTTGGAGGCAGATGGCACTGCCTGGCATGTATATATTTTATGTTCCTACCCCGCCCAGACTCAGAGTCCTGGGATGCTAAAAAGCTCATAAAAAAATCAAAGATCAGCGGATAGAGCTAATAATATAATCATTGGGAACACCTGCAAAGTTGCAGATGGGTGATTTCAGGCCGACGCTTCGTCAGTCGCAAGGTTCCGCCCACCCATATGGAGAGTTGGGGCACTGGGGACCATGTCACTCATCCTCTCTCTCTTTCTGCCACACACACACTCATACATAGACAACTACAAGCTGGGCTGAGTTGTATGTGTTACTGTGTGAGTCACTGTGTATGTCTGTGTAAGGTGTAAATTTATGTCTGTGTAGATATAAATTTATTTGCAATTATTCTAAAGTTAGACTCATACATAAGGCCCATATTCTACTAAAAACATCTATTAGCCAGTTATTTACAACTACTACCAGTGATGCTAATGAGACATCAATGTACCAGCAATGTTGCTCTTTGCTCAGATTCTACATGATATAATGCATATGTTTTCCAGGATCATTTTTATTTCAAATAAACAAACAAATAAATTTGAAAAGTCTTCAAGTATCAGTCAATTATTTTCATGCCATTCATGAAAAACCATGTTCTTTTCCTTGATAAAACAGGTCAAGGGACATGATTCATCAGAAGTTTCTTATACCAGATGGCTGCTAACTAATGCCTATTGGTAAAACTAGTGGAACTAGATAAACAGTGATGGTGGTTGGACAACTGAGCGGGCCATGGCATTCAGATCAAACTGCCTATCAAACCAGTGGGGCCTGATAAGGCCTGCTTAAGCATCTGTGTATCTGCTCTACAAAGGGTACAAAGGCAGCTTAAAGGTACGTTAGGTCAGGGCAAGAGAATGGTGTCGCCCTATCAGTGTCAGGGTTACTCCAGGCTCCACTACCCACTAATGATCCACACCTGGTCCCAATCACACTCCTGCTCCACATTAGCTTCCAATCACAGTCAGCATAAAAGCCCTGCACTCACCTCAGTGTGTGTCCGACCTCATTCGAATTTAGGACTCTCTATGCCACTCGGCATAACTCTTACACTGTCCTTCTCCAAGCGACCTCCCTTCTCCAGCGTATCTCCTGTCTCCAGTGCATTCACCCTCCTACAGACTTCCTTCTCTCCATACCTACTCTTTCGGGCTGTTATCCAATAAAGAACATTCTGGTCCATCTTGGTGTCCACTGCCTGTCTGTACTGTAACAATCAGAGGGTTCAGTAGATTTAAGATGACAAAGCCTGCACTACAGGGCCTGAGGTTGAAACATCACATTACATTTAACAGTAATACTGCACTTCCATAAGAATGCTCACCCAACTTTTGGCACATTTCAGCTAGAGGAGGAATAGTGTACATGCTCTGTGGGCTCAAAAACATAGCATGAAAAACATAGCACAGAGCAGGAAAAACATTTTTGGCATATGTGCCCAGTTAGCAGCTTTCATTGGAATGAATGGGGTGCCATCTTGTAACACGATAACCAATTATCTTAATACATCAATGGAGACAGTCCTATGTTTAATGCACTATAGACTGTTTCATTTGGGGAGAAGGCCCAGGGCCACAACTTCATAGACTGTCATTTGAAGGAGGCATCACCTGAAAGTGGAATTAATTTACAGTGTGATAGTGAAGACTACAACCAGTGGTTGGACTAGGTTTTTATTAACATTACTAAATAAGACGGTGTAGTCCCGCATTCGTCCAGGAGTGTTCTATCGTAGAAAAGGTTTCAGTCGTAGTCATCTGGACACTGTTTTCAGAATCAAGACGTTGCGGCTCCCATCCGGAAGTCATTCTCAATTGTGAGAGTGACTAAATTATTAAATACATTTGCTTCTTTCTGCTTCTTTCTGATAGGATGACATAACCTACTAAGAACACAGTGATAATGTCATAAACGTCTCGTCTCAAACATGATGTTATTTGCTCTCTAACATTTTTATATGCAAAGACCCTAGTGGATCCAGAACTTTACCACTCACACATTAATTTATTGATTAATTCACTCTATGCTTCACTTACACCAATACATATTTACTCTGGGTCATTTTTAATAATCAAAGCATAAATAAGCACTATATAGTTTGCCATAGAAATGTGCAGTCCCTATTTCTCTTCCATCCATTCTTCCTCCACAGTCACTTCTAAAGCACTCTTAAGAGCCCATCTTCATCTGATTTTTCTCATAGCTCACTAAAATGATTCTCTGACACATTCTGCCTCTTTGTCCCCTCCCTCCAGCCACATTCCCACTTCCCTAAACTCGTTCATTGCCATTCTCTACCTTTCCACCAGATGTCCCCTGGCTTTTTCTCTTGTCCCAGTCACCTAACTCCCACATCCAGCCACTTTCTCCTGCCCCTGCAGTAATCCTTTTCCCTCGAGTCCCAGTCACCTGACCTTCCCAACCCACTTGCTCACCTATTTCCACTCTCCCTTATCAGCCCTGCAGTATTTAACCAGCCCTATTCCACTCACTCTTTGCCAGATTGTTGTAGTTGCTTTGCTTCATGCCTTTGCTTTCGAGCCTCTGCACCCTGCAACCTAAACCCTTCACCCTGAAATCTGGAACCTGCACGTGCCTTCCTGTCTGCCTACCTGCCTGTAAGCTCATGCATTTTAAGCTTATCAATAAATCTGTGAACTCTTGCTGTCTGCCTGGTCAGTCTGCGTTTGGGTCCTCCTCCTTTTGTTGCCAGAATTCACCCTCTTCCTGCCTTCACTTTGCTCTCCCACTTTCTATCTGTCACTCTGCAGATGCATTTCTTTGAAGATATTTAGAATAAAGTAAGCTCACACCTCTGAGGTGTCATCACGTTTCATTGCAATGCACTGATTTGCTTTAAGAGTTACAGGATGGGTGTTGCTGTCTCTGCATGATGAGTGTGACACTTTCGGTTTAAAGCTTTAAAGTAGAAAAAAATCATTTACAGGTTTCTGCATAGCTGCCCCAAAACTATGGAATCCTCCTCCCCCTGCCATTGATTCCTGCCATTCTATTGAGATTTTCAAGAGTCAATTTAAAACTAAATTTTAGATGTTGTGACCTAACGTAACCAGCTCAGGTATTTTCTTCTGAATCCTCTGTAGGTGTGTTTTGTCTCTGTGCATTGTATGACCATGTGCTTTCACTATTATATTTCTTCTTTTGTATTTGTCTCCTTTCTTTTTTTTACACTTTTCTCTGTATCTGCTGTGAAGCACTTTGGATCAACTGTGTTGTGTGTAAAGTGCAATATTAATAATGTTGAGTTGTAGTTTCGCATTGTTGCCATTAGAGATAAGTAAAGAATGTTGTGTGTATGTTACTGATAGCACCGTTAATATCAAATAAAGATTTTTTTTCTTTTTCTTTTTTTTTTTTAGCAAACAGAAGACTGACCAGACAGCACAAAAAGGCTGCCAACATACAAGCACACTCACAGACACACAGACACATAACTGTTGATTCAGCATGCATTGGTCCAGTCAGTTCCATCTTGACTCACAACACAGTGACACATGTCAGCTGATTAGTGGCTCATTGCAGTGTCAACACGGTGTATTTTTATATCTCGGTTTGTAGTGTGTGGGATGCTGGGCTCTGCTGCTCACAGACCACTGACAGGTGTTAGAGTTAAGGACAACGTTGTCACTTCATATTAACAGACATAAATTCGGACAGGGAGTGAGGGGAGCAGCTAAAGTTGAGTGCTGATATTTCTGATTCTCTATCCAGGCAGACATAAATCCAACAAGATGAGTACTTTCTGTCTTCTTTTCAATCTGAATACACCCCAAGCTACCTGTTTAATGCTACAAGTTATTATAGAGACCTTTGACAATATGTACATACTGCACAATAAGTGTTCACACTGAAACACGAAAAGGCCTCACATCTGAAAATGCTGAGACACATTCTCCTACTGGACCAGGTGTCTATATGTTTCAGGCATTGTATGGTCTAATATTACTTCATGGTACCAAACTATATGTGTTATGGTTTTAGGTTTGTATTCAGCTACTCCAGTTTTGATTGTTTGCCGCCCTAATTAGTTTCACCTGTATGAAAATCAGTGTAAGCCTGTTTTTGTTTTATTAAACATTGAACTGAACCTGCTCTGCCTCAGTGTCTGCGTTTGGGTCCAATTCCCTGTTTCTCCTGCTACCCTGCTTGACACGTATCATAACAATATGTTTATGTACATGTATCAGGAAACTTTATTCTTGGCCACCTTTTTAATGTCCAGAGCATCAGTGACTGATGTGGTACCATCCTCTTCACCAGGGGCCAGATGCATGTGTAGATTCACAACTACAATTCTATGTATGCACAAACACAGAAACATGCTTGTGCATTGTAGAAAAGGTTTCAGTCGTAGTCATCTGGACACTGTTTTCAGAATCGAGACATTTCGGCTCCCATCCGGAAGGCATTCTCAAGACTACGACTGAAACCTTTTCTACGATGGAACACTCCTGGACGAATGAGGGACTACACTGTCATGGTCAGATTTATTAAGGTGTGTGTATGCATGGTTCTGTTTTATAAATCTTGGTCACTGTGGAACTGGGCACACATGCACAAGTCTGATTTCCACCACAGTTAGCCATACTGTAAATGGATGAAGATATGCATTTATGCCTAATTTCCACTGCCTGGTACGGCACAGCTCGACTTGCTTGGAACCGTTCCTTTTTTTGGTTTTCCATTGGCAAAAGTTGTGGATAGTACCTGGTACTTACTTCACCTTGGTCGAGGTTCCAAGCGAGCTGAGCCAATATTAAAAGGTGGAGTTAAAACACTGCAGACCACTGATCGGTCAGAGAGAACTGTCACTAAAATTTTCATCTATAATTTTTTTTTTATTCACTTTTCACTATTCTTGACACAAATATAAGAAAAAAATGGCAGCCTGCAAAACCAGGCCGTGGTCAATTGACAGAGTTCCTCTGTTTGGATGCCAATAAAAGAAATCAGCGAGCGTGTTGGGTTGAAAAAGATTTCACGGCAATTTCACACAGCGTTGCTATGACGATCATATCCCTCCTACGTTAAGGGGGTACTATCTGCAGTGGAAAACGAAATCGAGAATAGTACCTGGTACCAAAAGCGAGCCGAACCGAGCTGTACCTTTTGCACATCAATGCACACAGCGGTCAATTAAAAGACCAAAAAGAATGCAATTTTAGCAATTGTGCCACATCCAGAGGTTCTCCAACAATGCCAGAACAGCTGTCATTACAAATGACCATTACATATGTCTTTGGCCTGTATCATTAATCCTTCAAATGTACCTGTAAATCATCAAAGGCGGTGATTATGATCATTATGATCATTTAATATCAGAAAGTCAATGATTTTGTTTGTAACATCATTATTGAAACTATGAAATAAAGGAAAAGAACATAAAACAGGGAAATAAAATGATCCCTCCAGTAAAATAATGACAAAATTGATCAAACAAAATCAAAAGGAATTTTAAAATGATTAGAGGTGGTAAATGGGGGCTTATGTGTGGGCTGCACTTTAACTGTAGACACTAGGTGGCAGCAGAATGCTTGAATCCTGTTTACAGGATTTTAGGATTATTCACCCTCTGACCACAATGTGGGTTGCAATGGCAGAGTGGTGCTGTCCTATTTCCACACATTGACTCCATGCGACGTGAAGCAACTGGAGAAGCAATGTTTCAAAGTTTATGACTTACAGTAACTTCGCTGAAAACTTTAGCCAAAATATGAAATTTGTGTCTTGTTATGTTTGTAGTGAATGAAACTTGCAAGACTGATATTCATCTGCTGGCCTTGAGTGAGTTTGTTCCTGACATTTATTCATCTGTTTCTCCGCTATGGAACCGGATGAACGATAAGCCTTGACACGTTTAGCTACACTAAAAACAAGTGGTATACGGTATACTACTGTATACGACTGGAAAAAAAAGCGATCCCATACTCGTGTCAATGGGAATTTTTTAGTAGTCATTAAAAGCTTGTGGTGCCTCACGTATGTCTGCATTGAAATGACATCTTCATTCTTAAAGCAAAAGAAGCTGGATGACTGCGTGTGTCTATGCAAAAGTATTAAAGAGGTCATATTATGCTCATTTTCAGGTTCATACTTATATTTGGGGGTCCAACTAGAATAGGTTAACGTGCTTTAATGTTCAAATAACATAATTTTTCTCATACTATACATTGCTGCAGTACCTCTATTCACCCTCTGTCTGAAATGCTCCATTTTAGCTCCCTAAAAAGCCCAGTCTGCTCTGATTGGTCAGTTGGCCCACTCAGTCAGTTGCTGGGCAGGCATAATGCGAATGTGTTAGAACAGAGACGGTTTAGAAGGCACTTGAGAGCCATTTCCTGTGTCTTTGTCACGTGGGTTTGAGCACAGTTTACGTCAGATTCTTTCGCTCCATAGTCACCAAAGTAAATATCGGACCCATTTTCACAAGCCACATCTTCCGTACATTCTGAAACTAAAATGGCATTTTTCAGACAGACAAATCTGGAGAAAATAATTTTTTATTGAGACCTGTCTCTGTCTCAACCACACACTCTCACGAGATCTGGCAACATCTGTTTTCTAACTGTTGGTCTGGTTTCACTGCAGTGCTGCCGACGTTGCTTTCCCACCAGATAAACAATCTAAATCTAATCTGAAGGGACTAATACATGAAACTTTGAATTAAAAGTTAAAACTCAAATAAAACTTGTTTCTTTGCTTAATAATATTATTATATTTATTATTGTTTAACTGGGGAGAGTCGACCACTCCCAATTAGGAGACAGGAAGCGTATACCATTTCATACCACTGGCTCTGCCTGTAATGTGTTATCTTTGTTATAGAGTATCTTTGGTTAGAATGTGTTACATGGTGACAAAGACGAGTAATGGAAGAAAAGGCTGAAATACAAATGAGGCGTTTCAGCCAGATCAGGAGCAGTGGGAGACAGTAACTCCCTAAGGCGTGGACTTTGGGCTTTGTAACTTTGCACACATTTTACATACACAAAAAGCTATATAACACACTAGAGGAAAGGGGAAAAACCCCAAAAGCATAATGTGGCCTCTTTAAAGTTTGAGTATGTCACTTACTGTATTGATGATTCATTTGAATGTTAAACAAAAAATGTAGCAAACATGATACCATGAAACCATACTTTACACATTCACAAATTCAGTATGCCTATAGCCTAACAAATGAATCCCAGGGCAAACTTTGGAATTAGTGGGATAAATATTTAATTAGATTTATGTTTGGATTGATTACAAATGTCAAACTCATGTCACACTTGTTACCAAAAGTTTTGTGTTATTACATGCACTTTGCATGTTGTTAATTAGGAATGTTTACTGTAGGACAGGTATTATGTAACTTGATGTCGTCTTCCTCATCACTCATTTACCAGACAGAATAGCGAACCCAAGTGTGTCTACATTGAAACGACATCTTCATTACTGAAAAGTGCCAGTCTATCTTCTGAAAATATTGTAAAATTCACTAGTCTGCCGAATAATGTATCCACACTGTAACTTTATGTGTGGAGATCTATGAATCAGATGGTTTTACCAGCACATATTTTGGGCTGTTTTGGCGGTGTGAATTTCATTTATAGCAGTAATGACCTAAGCTGAAATACTGTAAGTATCCAGTGAGCATTTTTCAGTTGAAAAGACGTTCAAAAGAAGACTTTGGTCACCAGTGAAAAGACGTTCAAAATAGGGTCAAAAGTGAGTTTTTTCACAGACTATTTGAAGATGTTGATTGCACGTTTACAATTAGACCATATTTCACCAGGATTTGCAATAACAGGGCTCAACACAAACTTTTAAAAGTGGTTGCCAGGCTGGCAACCAGGCATCAACTTTTGGTTTCTGAAACTGAAAATATGGTTGCCATTTTTAGTCACCATATATTTTGAGTAATTAAGATACTATGCAGTTATACATCAGCTTACTAATGAAAATGTGACAAATTAATGTTTAAAAGCTTTAGTATAGTTATTATTATAGTTTGTGTTTTATCTGATACAGAATTTGAATCTTAAGTCAGTTAATGTGTCCACCCTCAATTCCTGGTATGCAAAATACCAGTGGAGCAGCTGTTGTCATGTTCATCACAGATCCCTCAAAAATGAATCCAATTTGCACATTCGTTTGTGATATTGACCGGTTAGTCGAACTTTTCACCCCACAGCCAAACAACTTAATTTGCTTCGCCATTGTCTCTAAAACAGATGCCTGTGAGCATGCTAGTAAACACACCGTCGTACATGCAGCGTTGTCTAACAGCAATAGTGTTGTCTGGTTCCAGTTCCAACTGTAACAGCAATATTTAATTCAATTTTATTTATATAGCACCAATTCATAATAGAAATTATCTCATTGCACTTTTCCTACATTTTCCATATTTGATTCCTATCAAACTTTGATTTAAGTGTCATTATCCCAGTGAGCACCAACCAGGATTTCAACGTTGATTTCTAGGTGAAAACTGGGTGATATCTAGTCTAAACCTCTAAGACATCTTTTCGCCATTTTTCAACCAGATAAAATGCAGTTACAACATTGTGTCACAAAACACAAATTTGTTTAATCATGTTGATATTTTGTTCAGTTGTAGGTTGACAGAGACAATAATGATTAGTGTGAAGGTAAAATGTCTATATCAGCAGGAAGATGTGGTGGATGAGTGGATTAAATACAGGACGTGTAAGTATACTGTACAGGCCCAGCAGAAAATGTAATGGTGTTGTGACTCAATAGTTTCATGGCATTTCTCCTAGCAAGGAATATGATAAACGTATGTAGCAATGCAAAAACTTGTATTCAAATCATTTTTCTTCAAGTGGATTACCCCCAGACCCTTGCTTTATTGTGACACTGTGGTAAATATTTCAGTTTTTAAGTAGCAATGATATTGCTGCACAATAAGAAAGCAGACTAGTGCTATATATATACTTCGAAACCCACAATCAAGGCTTACGGCGAAGCAACTAGTAGCTCAGTGTTCCAACATCCACAAGCGGCAACTGCTATCACAACTTGAGATTGACGAGGTACAACACAAATGCTACGGCAAGGGGGAGCCAGGACTACAGGTCAGAGGGGAGCAACCAGCAGCTCCCCAACCAGAGATTGGGTACGAAGCCCCAAGAGACATCACGCTGAACGAGGCAGCGACTGACCTGAAAGATAAGATCATGGCGAGGATGAATAGAAGGCCAGAGAGCCATGAGAGACAGTACCCACCATGGAAACGAAGGTTAAAAATCAAGGAGGCCCGGAGAGAAGTAAGCAAACTGACAGAGGCTGAGAGAGGTGCAATGAGAAAGCAAGTACCCAAGAAGTACAACCAGATGCCCATACCTGAAGCACTCGAAACTGCCAAACAAAGGCTCCAAGCCTTGGCCAGCCGCCTAAAGAGATACAAGAGAGATAACGAAGCCAGAAGAATAAACCGGCTGTTCACAACTCAACCTGCGAAAGTGTACGCTCAATGGCAGGGTAATAACAGCAGAGCAGACCCACCAAGGCTGGAAACGGAACAGTACTGGAAAAGTATATGGGAGGGGGAGGCATCACACAACAGCGATGCACAGTGGCTGGCGGCTCTGAGAAAGGACCACAGCAACCTCCCTGAACAGAATCCAGTCACCATCACGGCGGCAGACAAAGAGTCTCAGGTATGAAGAACTGGAACGCACCAGGCCCTGACAGGATCCACACCTACTGGCTAAAGAAGCTCACTGCACTAGAGCCAGAGGAGCCAAACACCAACTCCTGGTTGACAGAACAGTCACCCAAGACTGCAGAGCCCGACACACCAACCTGTGCACTGCCTGGATTGATTACAAGAAAGCATATGACGAAATGCCGCACACATGGATCACTGAATGCTTAGAGATGTACAACATCAACAGGACTCTAAGGGACTTCATTGCGAACTCGATGAGGCTGTGGAAAACCACCCTTGAGGCCAATGGCAAGCCACTTGCACAAGTATCCATCAAATGTGGCATATACCAAGGAGATGCTCTGTCCCCACTGCTGTTCTGCATAGGACTGAACCCCTCAGCCAAATAATCAACAAGACTGGCTATGGATACCGACTCAGGGCAGGGGCCACCATCAGTCACCTCCTCTACATGGATGACATCAAGCTATACGCTAAGAGCGAGCGAGACATCGACTCACTGATCCACACCACCAGGATCTACAGCACTGACATTGGGATGTCATTCGGGCTTGAGAAGTGCAGTCGAATGGTGACAAAGAGAGGGAAGGTAGTCCACACAGAAGGGGTCTCACTCCCAGAAGGAACAATAGCAGACATTGAGGATGGTTACAAGTACCTTGGAATACCACAGGCAAATGGCAACCTCGAAGAGGCAACAAGGAAGACGGCAACGGCCAAATACCTCCAACGACTAAGGCAAGTCCAAAGAAGTCAGCGCAATGACAAGAACAAGGCCCAGGCAATAAACAGCTACGCCCTGGACTAGTGAGTGTGAGAGCCACTATCCAGGATGAAACATCCAAGATCCACAAGTACATCCAAGATAAGGCCCCAACAGATGACGTGCTCAGGGAATGTCTCAGGCAATGGGGAACAGAGGAAGACGTGCTGGAGGAAGGACCATCATGGGAGGACAAACCCCTACACGGGATGTACCACCGGAACATAACTGAAGTGGCTGATATCAAGAAGTCCTACCAATGGCTAGGCGCGGGCTGGATTGAAGGACAGCACAGAAGCACTCATCATGGCTGCACAGGAGCAGGCCCTGAGCACCAGAGCAATAGAGGCCCAGATCTACCACACCAGACAAGACCCAAGGTGTAGGCTGTGCAAAGAGGCCCCTGAGACAATCCAGCACATAACTGCAGGGTGTAAGATGCTGGCAGGAAAAAGCATACATGGAGCGCCATAACCAAGTAGCTGGCATAGTGTACAG